>NC_092272.1:11832936-11975436 GCF_036320965.1 Panulirus ornatus
TATGCTTTGTTTAGCTAATCATTTTGAGCGTCTGTCATATCAACACACAGCTGCTCACCTGAGAGTTTATTTCGTAGATTGTAACATGTAACGTCTGTCCAGCAAAACTTTATTACATAACAACATAATCAAAGACACAACCTGATGATCAAGGCAGACGTGAGCACTGCACATAAGGTCGTCTGTTAAGGAGAAATCTCTACGATAATTGGTCACATGTGATTGTAATTGATTACGTAGTGAAAGAAGGCTATAATAAACCATTAAATATTGCCATGATGTAATCGTGATGATGAAAAAACTGTGTAATAACCATCAATATAACTTGGAAAGTCTTCTGCAAGTGTTCGGTAATTGAGTCACGTGTCCTGCCTTAGAACCATGATGCTGGGAATGATAGATAGACATACACCTGTTGACAGATGTTGAGTGGGACATGCAGATATCTATCGGTATAGACAAACAATGATTTACACAGACCTGTGTCATTAGACAGTAAGATGCAATATTATACAGTGAGACATACTCAAATGAATGGATGTCCTCACATGTGGACAGTTACACTCGCGTAAAAAGACACAGGTGCTTGGTGATACACCCAGGTATACTGTCAGTGACGGGTGTATTCTCTCTGAGCCTCAAAGAACAGGTGTCAGTCTATTCTGACGGAGAGATACACGCTTGTATGAACACTGCTTCTCTGGAGGAAAGGCTAGTAAAAGTGGCCGTAGGTTCTCGATCCAGCAGAGTTAGTCGATATCATTGCCTCACAAGGACTGGAAAAGAACAAATGATGATAATGATATAAGAAGTATGAGGTGCCATATTGCTCAGACACTCGTCATGAGGCTAGAGGTTGGGATAACCCCAGACAACGACAGGGATTACTATTTTGTACCGCGTTGAAATCACTGAGGCATCGCACGAGAAAGAGCCTGGAAAGTGCCTGAAACAGAGCTATTCTTCATTCCAATACATCACTTTGTGTCGAATGGAAGCAACAGATGATGATAACATAAGAACTATATGAAGTCATCGTCTAGACCCTCGTCAAGAGACAAGAGACTGGGTTAACCTTAGACGGAGAGATGGATTACTATCTGATGTCGCGTTGAAATCACCAAGGTAGCACGAATGAGACGGGGCTTAAAAATGTTTGGAACAGACCTACTCTTCATCCCAAAACACCACTTGGCGTTGAATGTGTATCAAGAGGTTCGTTTCCTTTGACAAAGCTATACATCTCAGGTTTCTCAAAGTTCTGGTGAGGGGTAAAATGATCATAAGAACAGACTTACTCTTCATCGCAAAACACCACTTGGCGTTGAAGGTGTATCAAGCGCTTCGTTTCCCTTGACAAAGTGATACATCTCAGGTTCCTCAAAGCTCTGGTGAGGGGCAAAATGATCATGAGAACAGACTTACTCTTCATCCCAAAACACCACTTGGCGTTGAAGGTGTATCAAGCGCTTCGTTTCCCTTGACAAAGTGATACATCTCAGGTTCCTCAAAGTTCTGGTGAGGGGCAAAATGATCATCAAGCTATCGTCGCGGTAGACTGGATGCTCAAACACTGACGGCTAATGGTTACCAGAGACGCAGTCACGCTTGAGCTGACCAGGGAGCCACTGGAGCGATAGCCTCACAACTTGACTCACAACCCTTGAGAGGCAAATTGCCACTGAAGTGAGAGTGTAAACAAGACGATTCAGTAATTGTTTGCTCTCTATACAACACTTTATTTACGTATTGATTTTTTTTTTCTTTCATGTAGCGACCTACACGCATGGGCTAAAGAAAAAAGCAGCAATCAAAGGCCACTTTAGGTGAAAGAAAAAGAAAATTGAAAGCAATCAGGGCTCCGCAGGTGTCTGTAGACTGTTGAAGGTAGAAGAGCTATAGGATGATCAGGGAAAGAAGAAATCGAAAATTACTGAAGTTACTGAGACTCCTACAAATTTCTATCATGTTGGTGGGCAAGGATTAGCGGTTTTCTATAAAAAAAAACAACAAATGTTCACTGTAAAGATTCCCTGTATCCTGCAAGACATTTCAAGTGTTCACTGTAAAGATTCTCTGTATCCTGCAAGACATTTCAAGTGTTCACTGTAAAGATTCTCTGTATCCTGCAAGACATTTCAAGCACTGTTGACTGTCAGTGATGACTCATGACTGATCAAACAGGTTGTAAGAGCAGCCTGGGTAGAGCGTAGCCATCTTCCATAAACACTTCAAGTCCTACGTTCCCAGATATTCCTCATCTATCACGTGAGGACAGTGACACCTTCTGGGATATTGCTCATGCATTATGGGAAGCCAGTGACACGGTTTGGGATACTGCTCATGCACTGCGTTAGACCAGTCATACGTTCGGAGTATCGCTCATGCATCGCGTTAGGTCAGTCATACGTTCGGAGTATCGCTCATGCATCGCGTTAGGTCAGACATAAGGAAAGATTATCTTGCTCCAGGATCAATCCTTATTTTATTAATATTATGACATAATGATAACTAAGAATTATGAATACCATAAAAATCTTGCTAGACGAACGCTGACTGAAAAAGAAAATGATGGAATCATGTTGTAATTAGATATACTAATGTTTCAAAAGAAGTAGATGATCGTAGTGAAGATTACTGTCCAGGAAACATTATTGGAACAAATACAATGTCGAGAGTAAGAGCTGCTGGACCATCACACCTGTATTTCACTAGACATTCAGCTGCAAACGTTAAGTCTTCTTTTCGAGCATCAGAATAGAATTCAACTTTAATCTTGATTATTAACATATTCTTTCTTTTGTTGGAATAGTCGATTAATCCACAGATAAAGAACCGTAAAGAATGGAAATAAATACCATCAACAATACATAGATGTATCTGATTCAAGGTTGTGTTCAGAGAAGAATTCCTGCATTCTTAAATGCTAGTCCAATCCATTATACTGACGTATGAACGCCAACACTTAAGAGGAGAATCAAAATCCTTATATCATATCTCAGATTCTACGTTATGGTAATTGTCTCTGGTTGGATGACATACGGTAAAAGAATGTTGTTTTCCTGACAATACTTTGGAGCTGATGGTACATGGCATATTATATAGCAGGTTGCCAACATCTGGCATGGTAGGTAATTGATTGCCAACATCCGGCATGTCAGAGAACTGGTTGCCAACATCCGGCATGTCAGAGAACTGGTTGCCAACATCCGGCATGTCAGAGAACTGGTTGCCAACATCTAGCATGTCTAAGAACTGGTTGCCAACATCTAGCATGTCTGAGAACTGGTTGCCAACATCCGGCATGTCTGAGAACTGGTTGCCAACATCTAGCATGTCTGAGAACTGGTTGCCAACATCTAGCATGTCAGAGAACTGGTTGCCAACATCTAGCATGTCTGAGAACTGGTTGCCAACATCTAGCATGTCTGAGAACTGGTTGCCAACATCCGGCATGCCTGAGAACTGGTTGCCAACATCTAGCATGTCTGAGAACTGGTTGCCAACATCTAGCATGTCTGAGAACTGGTTACCAACATCTAGCATATCTGAGAACTGGTTGCCAACATCTAGCATATCTGAGAACTGGTTGCCAACATTTGGCATGACAGGGAACTGGTTGCCAACATCTGGCAAACAGACATGCATTCATAAAGACAGACTTCAACTCTTCGTGTAGATATAAAGCAAGCAAGCAGCGAGGGTTTTCTGTATTACTGTCGATTGCTGTGGAAAAGTGCAAGTGTGGGTGACTGACATACCTTACTAAAATAATTCAAACTTTTCTTTGCTAAAAGGCTTATGAAAATTCATTTATGATATATATATATATATATATATATATATATATATATATATATATATATATATATATATATATATATATATATATATATATATATATATATATATATATATATATATATATATATATATATATATATATATATATATATACAGAGAGAGAGAGAGAGAGAGAGAGAGAGAGAGAGAGGCGCACCAACCGGAGGAAGAGCATGACGTCAGCGCCACACATGACCCTGAACTTCGCAATCAACAACTTCAATCTTATTATCTCCGTGTTGGCTAATATAGATCCTGGACGCAGCCCTTCTGCCGCGCCTCCTGCAGGAGTTTTTCGGGTAAAACTAGATACATGGTTCACTCAGGTACCGGGTGTTGACCCGGTTGTGCCTATTTCTTACCCCCTGGATTATGGAACCAACAGTACATTAGAGAGTTGAACATTCACTTCACATATTTCAAGGAGAAACCGCTATGTTGAGCCCGTGTATAGAGGAGCAGGTCAAGTGAGGTTTCGTTTTATCACACATCGAGGTAAAGTTCAGGCATATATCCTATAGGTGTCGCCTGTGGACGAACCACATAAGGAACATAATAATTCTATTCTTTTCTCACTTTATTGAAAAATAAAAATAAGTGAATATTGTAAAATTGTATTGACCATAAAGTTAAATGCGAGATTCCAAAGTGTGGATTTTAGAATCAACTGAATTTTCATGTTATGTTATATCTTTTTAAATCTTTGTTTAATGTAAGTAATTAGATTTCGTACTCACTTTACATAGGTCATACATGCAATGAGACTGTCTCTTGTCTGAGAATGATCTTGGACAACTGAAGAATGTGTCAAAGATTTTTTTTTCTCTCGATTTGTGTTTATAATTTGACATTGACGGCATGAATGAGCCCTGGTAGTTGATAGATCTGAAGCCCAAATAGCTAACCATCTAAGTAACCATTCACTGTATGCAGCACGGGTTGACGTGACACAATGCTGTTGTGGTGAATAGTAAATCAACGTGTGAATTGTCATGTAGTAATTAAAAATGGCGATCATTCGTGTAAACAACAAGTTCATGGACGCTATAACACTAATAAAAGGTACAAAGATCTACCCATATGCAAGTAGATGTTATCCTTACGTTCTGGTGTGAGTATCATCGTAAATATAAGACTTCTTTGATGTAGAAGATATTGTATAAGACTAAGGCATCAACAGGGCTGCTGTGTCCTGCTTGTGAACTCGGCCCACTAACTCTCCCGTCGAGTCCTGACGTAGGCCACTGGAAGAGACGAGTCTCTGAAGCTTTTCAAAACGAAACAGAAATAAATGTATAACTAATGGAAGGAGAAGATGTTTACACAGCAACAGCCAGTCAAAAAAGGCAGCTGTGAGGATCTTGCTGAAGTTTCAAAGCATCTCAAGTTGACTAAGAGGCAGGAACGTAAGAAGTTACTGATCAGAGGTGTTGCTGCTGTTTAAGGTGTATATGAAGTGCAGCAACAGGCATGTGACAACGACACTTTGACAGCCTGAGACAGAGGACTGGCCTCTCCGCGTCTAGGCAGCCCTCGAGTAGAAATATTGTGAAACTAGAAAAAAATTGGTTTCAAGTGGGTTCTGTACCACAACGTCAACCTTCGTCCAACTTCACCCTCGACACCAGAATTCACAACCCCACTCCGTCTTCCCCCTTCTTCAACAACCACAACTTTTCCTACACTCCAAACCCATTCTCAGCAACTAAATTCCCTCGTCTTACCACCTCCAAGTTGGATCGTGAACTCTGACTGGATGGATAGGCTATGAATAATTCATCTCAGAGACTCGTTAACTTCACTTACAGTTAATCAAGTTTAGTTTACCTTCCGTTGGGCTCTATCTGGGAGGGACCGTGCATTGTAATGTGTTCTCTTACTCTCCACCGAGGTCAGAGTGGGTAAGCTCAGCGAAATCTGCTGTTGTTTGGAAAATCTCATAAAAAAAGGGGATTTTTCTAAAGCTAAATTTGACAGATATTATCAGAGAACAGATGATGCACACATTCCTATATGGAATGGAGTAATTTATGGGTTCATGGCTCATGTTATCAGGGTCCTTGCTTTGGAAAGAACATCAAGGAAGAGCTATCTAAGTCTAAGTATAAGTGCTGAAGGAAGAAAGTATTTTCGTCATAATCAACTTGTCACTGTGACTGGCTAAAAGCTGAGAACCAAAATGTGATACTGATGCTAATCTAATACCTGCATCTCACGAAGAATCAATCCATAATTGGTAAGAAAGACATAAAAAGATAAGGTGTTCCATGTAGCGGGTTAGGAAAAGAAGGTAGGACGTACAATATACTTTAAGGAAGACGAAAAGGCAAAGAGTTCTTAAGCTTAGTGGTGTAAGGAAAGAAACGAACAACACAACGGCCCAATGAGTTCACCGTAACACTGCTGATTCTGTACTTCTATTACACTGTATAGCTGTCCTGTACCTCCTGCATCTCCTCCGATGATGACATTATGAAAACTTTGGACTCACCACAAGGGGGAATGGCCACACTGACGCTACGTGGCCATCGACACGAACTAGGTGAGTAAGATTATTGATATGCTTAAAGATAAAAAGATGAGATTAAAATAAGGAATATAAAAAAATCCTGTTGTCTTGCTGGGTCTTTCAAGCACCTGACCAGTCTCTCTCATGGTCTATTGACCTCAGTGCACAGCCCTGGAGCTAGTACGAGACTTACCCCGTGGTGCCATGCCACCGTTACGGTCAACGGTAACTTGCGGTTCATTTACGGTCAACCCAGACGTCCCCTCACATCATGTCGACTTACATCATCATGACGGAAAATGATAACATACGTGGCATTTACAACCTTTTTAAACATTCCTGGTCTAAATGTATCATGGCCCATGTATAAACACGACCATGGGAGTGGATTAACAGGCTGAAAACTGATTCCATGGCCTGGACGACGCCCGAAAATGAGAAATAGAAAAGGCTGGTTAGTCGAGGAACCTGACCTTGACACGACAAATAAAATGCCTTATCATTTTAAGTCTCAAGTGTGGATCCTTCATACATTAGTCTCCCCACGATCCCTCCCCATAGAAGGTGGGTTATCATATATGAAAGACAAAGAACCATAAGACGCTCTATTATAAACGTAAGCTCGGCAACAATTCTCAGAAAACGATGATGAAACATCTGGTCGTCCAACTCTTTCCTACCCAGACCATGTTCAGAGAACAGGAAAACTCAGGATTGATTGTAAAGTCGAGAACAGATAAGATTCTCAGAGACATCATGCAATAATTCTGCTACGCCTGGAGGATATTTCAACTACTGCTTTACTTTCCCAATTGACAATGACATTTAAGAAATATTTTGCCACTGATGGAAAGGGGAGAGCCTTATACCCTATGATTTTAGTCCCCTTCTTAATACTCTCATAAAGTTAGGTTTTCAAGCTTTCTGACGATTATTAAACAACTCACAATTCTTTCTTCTTCATATATAGTGAGGCGATTGCCGCGTCGACCTGACGACTCTGATGCTGGGAGTTTGTATGGAGTTGCTGAATGAGATGGATGATGTAGACAGGTAAAACAAACGCCACAGACAGATGGACATGACAGAGACAGGTGAAGATGACAGACGGGTAAAAGATGACAGAGACAAGTAGAAAGGACGGTAGAAGTAACTAGTTTTGATAAGAACATGATACGAAAAAACAGAGGTGCGTGGGTATGATGGAAACAGGTAAAGACAACAGGTAAGTGGAGATGACAGGAAGAAGCAGAGAAATCGAAGAAGAGAAAGGGGAACAAGACAAGAGAGAGAGAGAGAGAGAGAGAGAGAGAGAGAGAGAGAGAGAGAGAGAGAGAGAGAGAGAGAGAGAGAGAGAGAGAGAGAGAGAGAGAGAGAGAGAGAGAGAGAGAGAGAGAGAGAGAGAGAGAGAGAGAGAGAGAGAGAGAGAGAGAGAGAGAGAGAGAGAGAGAGAGAGAGAGAGAGAGAGACAGACAGACAGACAGACAGACAGACAGACAGAAAGGCATACCTTTCACTATACAAATAGCTAAGTCCTGACTCCCTGACTCTTAAAAACTGGGAGCCCTGTGTGGATACCGCAAACTTCCTCTCTTCTGATCCGTCGTTCCGTTTACATTAAGGCTGGATCCGTCCTTACGTGGTGTACTGCTCTCACACATGGAGAGGTTCTACCTCTCCAAAATTATAAGAGAGAGTTGTGACAAGTATTTCCACTCACCAACTTTCTCACGTTAACCTTAGAACTTGACCCACTTACCCTCAATTCTACTGTTGGTTCACTTTCCCTCTTCTATAGGTATTACTTTGTTTTTTGCTCCAGAGAGCTGGCTGCTTATGGGCCACGTAAAGGGAGAACAATAGACTGACAGTCAAGTGTTTGACACAGATGAACCGACAAATAGGCAAAAAACAGTCAATTAGAGATAAACAGATAAGCAAAAAAAGGCAACCCAACAAAGAGAGATTCTCAGACAGACAGATAAACAGAAATAATTATCTAGTCAGACAGATGATCCGAGAGACAGGCAGAGAGACTTATGGAATCAGATAATGAGACAGACAAACAGACATCCAGACGCAAAAACAGACAGAAAGACAGACATCCAGACGCAAGAACAGACAGAAAGACAGACATCCAGACGCAAGAACAGACAGAAAGACAGACATCCAGACGCAAGAACAGACAGAAAGACAGATATCCAGACGCAAGAACAGGCAGAAAGACAGACATCCAGACGCAAGAACAGACAGAAAGACAGACATCCAGACGCAAGAACAGGCAGAAAGACAGACTTCCAGACGCAAGAACAGACAGAAAGACAGACATCCAGACGCAAGAACAGACAGAAAGACAGACATCCAGACGCAAGAACAGACAGAAAGACAGACTTCCAGACGCAAGAACAGACAGAAAGACAGACATCCAGACGCAAGAACAGAAGAAAGACAGACATCCAGACGCAAGAACAGACAGAAAGACAGACATCCAGACGCAAGAACAGACAGAAAGACAGACATCCAGACGCAAGAACAGACAGAAAGACAGACATCCAGACGCAAGAACAGACAGAGAGACAGTAGCGCAACCGCACATATGGGAAAGAGAGAGGATGTCGTCAAGGTGTCTGTTCCACAAGCCAAAGGGTCAGAGGTCAATGCTCCAGGGAAGGTCACTAACTGGGGCTCCCATACTCAACCCCGTCGGTAATTATGCGTCTAATTATCTGTATAATTTAGGAGAGGGAGTTCTGCACTCATTAGACCACTGTCTCTTGTACTGTACGGGGAGGGAGTTCTACACTCGTGGGGCCCCATCTCTTGTACTGTACGGGGAGGGAGTTCTACACTCGTGGGGCCCCATCTCTTGTACTGTACGGGGAGGGAGTTCTACACTCGTGGGGCCCCATCTCTTGTACTGTACGGGGAGGGAGTTCTACACTCGTGGGGTCCCTCGTCTTATACAGGATTGGAGGGAAGTTCTTCACTTGTAGGGCCAAATCTCTTGTGCAGTACAGGAAGGGAGTTCTGCACTCGTGGGGCCCCATCTGTTGTACAGTACAAGGAGGGAGCTCTAAACTCTTGTGGCTCCGTCCCTTTAAATAATCTATTATCTTATCACTCTTTATGTTTCTCTATACTGTCCACATTCGCAATATCGTCACCAAGTCTTAGAACATCCATGTCTCCTGGGCTTCTTCTCTTTCAAGTTCTTTGCTTCGAAAACGTTCTTCTGTCTTCATCATCCTCGCATTAAGAAGGTATAAGAATATAGATGACGTGATCAGGTCTATTCCTACCCTCCTCTCTCCCATGATGGACAAATCTATGGATTCTAATCTCACACTGTGACTCAGCTTTCTTAATTACGTTATCAGTTCTGTTGCTATCCTTTAGATCTCCTTTGTTAGTTCTTTGTGCTTCAGTGTCTTGACCAAGCTTAAGAAGCATACCTTAGTTTCTGTATAACATTCGTTGTAAGTAGGAAGAACACGATATAATCAGCGTTAGAAACATGACTCACCAGCGGGAAGAATATGACTTAACCAGCAGGGAGAACATGACACGCCAGTAAGAGGAACATGAAGCAAGCACCGTCAGGGGGAACATGACAGACCAACGGCGAGGGTATGACCTAACCAGCACGCAGGACGCAACACACGAACAAGAGGAACATGACCTCTCTCCACTCAAAGTGAGGAACATGACGCCCTTGCAAGAGGCGTATGGCGAACCACCAGGAGGAACATGACGCATCTGCAGGAGGGATACGCAGCACCATCAGGAGATATAGGACGTGCCAGAAAACAAAAGCTGGATGAGAATTCCACGTCGCTGTATGAGGAGAGGTGTCGTTATAACGATCCATCCTCGTGTGGCTGGTCTCCACACGCAAACTATGGGAAGCAGCAGGAGCCAGACAGCTCACGAAAAGCAGTGGTCGAAGCGATGAGATCAAGACAGATGGAGAGGAGTAAATGAAGAAACATGATAGCGAGAGTTGATCAAGTGGAGGGCTTATGGCTCCTCTCTGGCTAGACGGGAAGTTTGAGGAAAGCTGTTCCAGATATGTGGGTGATGCTCCTTACTGGGCCGAATGAGGCTACACCAGATACTGAACAGCTGTTCTCAAGGAGGGTAACTGCAGCATCTATAACATACATACATACATGCATAGTAGATCGTCGTTTCTGCGTTAGAGAGGTAGCGCTACGAATGGTTGAAAAAGGCAACATTCGTTCACACTCATTCTCTGTCATGTGTGATACAACGAAACACAGCTCCCTATCCACATCCAGACCTCACAGGACTTTCCATAGTTTACCCCAGACGTTTCGCATGCTCTGGTTCAGTCCATTGTCAGCACGTCGGCCCTGGTATACCACATCGTTCCAATTCACTTTATCCCGTGCACGCCTTTCACGTATCTGCATGCTCAGGCTCAGATTACTCAAAATCTATTTCACTCCAACATTTCAGCTCCAATTTACTTTCTACTTATTCAGTTCATTTCTGACATGCCACATGCATCTGTCGCACATGCCAGCTCTACTTCCTTAAATACCTTCAATTTCTAACCCATTCTCCTACCTTTATTTGCTCTCACCTTTTGCCATCCCACTCTCAAACTCTCCTGGCGTTTCTTTGCATAAGTCTCTTTTCTGAAACACACTTACTCTCACCACTCTTTCACCGATAATGGTAATCGAATAAGTACTAAAAGGGTAAAAGAGAGCTGTGGTATTATAAAGTGTGGTTGAGAGAGCTGAAGAGCGTGTGCTGAAATGTATGGACAACTAGGGAGAATGAGTGAGGAATGATTGACAAAGAGGATGGGTGTGTCAGAGGTGGAGGGAGCAAAGAGAAGTGGGAGACCAAATTGGAGGTGGAAGGATGGAGTGAAAAAGATTTAGAGTGATCGGAGCCTGAACATGCAAGAGGGTAGAAGGTGTACGCGTGATGAAGTGAATTGGATCGAAGTGTTATACAGGAATCAACCTGCTGTCCATGGACTGAACCAGGGTATGCGAAACGTCTGAGGTAAACCATGGAGAGGTCTGTGGATCGGGAGCTGTGATTTCTGTGCATCACACATGACGTCTAGAGAATGATATGATCTATCGCGGCCTTTTTTTCGTCTGTTCCTGGCGCTATCTCACTAACGCAGGAAATGGCGATCAAGTAAGAAAGAAAAAAGATTATATACATATATATATATATATATATATATATATATATATATATATATATATATATATATATATATATATATATATATATATATATATATGAGACAATGATGCTATCAGTCAGCGTTGCTAAAATATCGAATTTCCGACCATTTTTGGCTTCAGTTCACTTGATATTCTGGCCAACGTTAATGAATGTTAATAACAAACTTATACAAGGTATGGAAAGCGAAATCTGACCTTGCCTACACGAGATACGTCATGCGATGTTTAACCCACTTTATCTTGAGTACTGTCATCTCATCTCGTTGACGTACATCCTAATGAATATTTCTCTACATGAATATTGTGAATATTAATTCTCCAAAGATTCCCCTACAGCAAATGGGTGGAGGGAGGAAAAGTGGTTCGCCTTCAGGAGAGAAACGAGGGCAGGTCTTGCTAAGGAAGGAAGGTTGTGAGGTGATGTCTGGGTTGCCACACAGCTGGGAGAGGAAGGAAGGGTGTGGGGTCTCGGCTCGGGAGGTACTTTGAAGGGTAATAGGAGTGGGTGGGGTCTGGCTGGGGAGATGGGAGGAGGGTGGATGGTGTTGTGCACGGGTAGTGGAGATGGGAGGTGGCTACCACTAAGTTACGTCTCAGGATCAAATGAAAATGATGGGCCTGTGCAAAATGACCTCCAAACTAGACCTGCTGTATTGAAACTCTCTCGCTTCATTATATTTAAGTTTTACCTCAATTTCCAACATCAGCTTCGTGTTTCTTTTTTTTTATTCTCTCTCTCTCTCTCTCTCTCTCTCTCTCTCTCTCTCTCTCTCTCTCTCTCTCTCTCTCTCTCTCTCTCTCTCTCTCTCTCTCTCTCTCTCTCTCTCTGTGTTCTTCATGACCAGTAATAACCAGGTGTTCCATCTCTTGACAGAGAAACTGGACTGTGGGCCTGTTATTGTTGCTGCCTCAGTCCCGGGAACACTGGATCGAAGAACGTGATTGTGGTGTCCAGCGCCAAGGGTAGGAGAGGAAAGCGGGAAGGGGGTTGGTCTTGTAAGGCCGCCATGCGTCCGCTGGTTGACTTACCCGCTGACCTCATTCGCAAGCGGAGTGTTTGAGGGAACCCCGAGTAAGCCAACAGCAGTACGTACACTGTCGATAATTGGTTGTTCGAGTCTTGTATCGGCTATGGCAATGGGGCATCTGAGGGTAGGGAGGTAGTGGGACATTTGAAGGGGAGCCCCTCTATCCCACATGGGATGATTATATCCCAGTCCCAAGGACCAGATGTTGTGCTGTATTATTTTCTGTAGGATAAACGTGTTTGAGTTTAGTATGACCGTCCGTGTTGAACCAGTTCAAGATACTGAACAGATCCTTCAGCTTTCTATTCCAAGTATTGACACAGAGCAATGAAGTATATACGTTTATCTGATTTCTTTCTCTAGTACGAGGTAGCGAGGTCACTCATTGGCGTTGTCAGATCTGAATAGCCAATTGGATATCTAATTAATATCTGGCCACAGGAGGTCATTAAGGAAAGTCGTTTCTTTTTTTCTCTTCTTTTTTCCCTCCCCGTGAAGAACTCTCACCTTTCACTCGCTGGTGTATTTTGCCACTAGTATGACCTTGGCAGAGGATAGAGGATGTTGACAACAAGAGAGAGAATGCAGTAGACCTCGCCAGGTGGTGACTGGTCCCTTGTACATCCTGGCAAAAAAAAAAGAAAAAAAACTACGTCTTGTTAAAAAGGTCACCTCGTTCACCTTAATTAAGCTGGCTTAGCCTATCATCCATGGTTGGGTCATACCTTGTTAACTTCCTGTATCGTTGTGTCTCCTACCATCGTGGTCCACTCAGCTATCGTATCTTGTACTACGATAGTGATCCACTCAGAGCCATTTATCTATCGCAGCCTCGCGTACTGTATTAGTCTACTCAACTATCGTTGGTTCTCCTACGATAGTGGTCCACTCAGCTATCGTAGCCTCTCGTATCGTACTGATCCACTAAACTATCGTAGCCTCTCCTATCGTAGTGACCCACACTACCATCGTAGCCTCTCCTATCGCAGTGATCCACACTACCATCGTAGCCTCTCCTATCGCAGTGACCCACACTACCATCGTAGCCTCTTTTATCATAGTGAGCCACTCAATTATCGTAACCTCTTCCACCTTACTGATCCACTCACTTATCGTAGACTCTACTATCGCATTGATCCACTCAACAATTGCTGCCTCTATCATTTTGTCACTGAAACGACAAAGAAAACAGCAACATTACCTTATATAAGGTGAAATCGTTCACATGCGCACACGCGCATATGACGCACGTGTCGCCATCTGCAAGTGCCAGACTTTTAGGATTTCTTAGGCTGTCGACGCCATGCCTTTAAGAAATACAACACCGCATCTTTGAAACACTGAGTCGAGACCGTTCGAAACACAAAACCGAATTTCTCAGATAGAATGAACCGAAGAGATTTTCAAACACTGCTTCGAAACTCTATGAGACACTAGATCAAACTATGAAACACTGAACTTAGATCTGCTGAAAACACTTGGCTTTGTTGAAGCATTAAACTCTAGGTGTTTCAGTCAATGAAGCGATCCTGTTTAAAACTGCCCCGAGGTTTTCTGAAGCACTACAAGGAATTATCTGAATAAACAAAAGATATTGACCTTCTATTACCCAACCAGCACTGCCCAGTAGTAATTACCATTCGTAACTGTTTTCAATCAACTACATTTTCTATGTAAACTTGTATAATCAATAACATTTTCTATATAAACTTATATAATCAGTAGTTGTTTAAATCTGTGATTACACCTTGTTATGAAGTGGCACATGAACAGGATCTAGATTAAATCATGATGATTCTACGATTCTATGTGATCATGATGATTCTACGATTCTATGTGATCATGATTTGAATGACAATATATTTAGAGATTAGAGAGTCATAACTATTCAGTTTAGATAAACTGTTGATACTGGTGCACCTGTGACCTGAAATAGATGACATAAAATCTATGGGTTTATCTCGTGTGTACAGCCCTTTACCTATGAAAGAGACAGCAATCACAGCAGTTCAACTTGGCCACCTTTACCTGTGATGATGTCTTGTTGATCTGAGCATCATCGGCTGTGATCAAGGATTATCTGTTGTGTCCCACCTTGATCATTGCTGCCACAAGTTTATCAGCAAGAAACTATATTGATCATTTGGTGCAGTGGTAAGTTCTCCATCTATGGCCCTACACTCTTCATGTTGTATTACCTATTCTAAGTCTGCATGTTGTCTTATCTATCAGTTGTATCAAGTCTTCATGTAGTATCATATATCATATACACTGAGTCTTCATGTTAAATTATCTATCAGTAGTTCAAAGCCTTAATATTGTATAAACTCTCAGTATTTCTAAGTCTTCACGTTAAATCAGAAGTTCTAAGTCTTCATGTCATACTATCTATCATTTGTTCAGACTCTTCAGTCTATATAACTTATTAAAAGTTCTAAGTTCTTATGCTATATCATCTATCAGTAGCTATATATTATCCTGATGCATTGTCTTTCAAAAGTACGACTTCTTCATAATGTATATAGAAGGACACCTTCAATCATCTCCACTGTAATCAATCCATCCACTACCATTATTCATGTTAACACTCCTATCAACCACCGTCGCATCAACCATCAATTCCTTCCACCATCAATACATTATCAAACTCAACATCAATTCATCTATCTTTCTAAGCCCTGTCATGTAATCTACCACTTTTCTATTCATCAATTCTTATAGTCAGGTACATCTCAACCATCGGCATCAATTCATAAATTCCAAGAAAACTAATGTATCCAACAGAATCTAAAGAAGAAATTGATTGAAATTAAACAGTCGAAAGAAAATGAAGAATAACAGATACGATGGTATTAATTCATAAATTCCAAGAAAACAAATATATCCAACAAAATCCAAAGAAGAAATTGATTGAAAATAGACAGTCGAAAGAAAATGTAGAATAACAGATATGAACAAAGAGATGAATAATAAAGTAAATATGCAAAAAGCTTTTGTTCATCTATAATTGATTTTTCTGATCGGGAAATATTACTGAAAAGCCAAAAGGAATATACAAAGACCGACTTATCTACCAACAAAAGGAAGGTATTAGGGCTTTGTGTTGCCATCATCTTGGCCAATGTGGCTGTGGATCGAGCGCCTTATAAATCCAATTATGCCATTACTTCCATAGTGTCCATTGTCTTCACAATGTGTGTTCCATCGTGCGGTCTCGCCTGGCTCCTGTGATGAAGGAGAACGAGTGTTATGATGTATCTACCATCCACACCAAGACTCACCTTCTCCACCTCCACCATACACTGCTCTTCTTTCCCTTCACTGGTAATTGACCACACCCTCATGGCTGCCTCCACACCGAGCACAGCGACCACACCTCCACCCACACCTTGACATCCACACACACAGACACACCGCCCACACCTTGCTTCCCACAGACACCATCCACACCCTCTTCCCTCCTTCAGAACATTCACACTATACCTCCAAGCACTATATATACTCATCAGCGATAACTCGTACGTATAATATCTCTGTGAATAATGCATTACTTAGATATATGTATGTGTGTGTGTGTGTGTGTGTGATATTCTGTCTTTCTACCTGTCTCTTCTTATGTTTCTCCGTCTGTCTGTCTCTCTATCTGTCCGTATGTTTGTTCATCTGTCTATCTATCTGTCTGTCTGTCTGTCTTAATGATGTTTTTCATCATCCTTTCCTTCTACGAAGACGCGTCTTGGTCAGGTAAGCCATCAATGTGTTGCTGAGTTTGGAGGTCACTTGGTATATCCCTACAGAAATACTAACAACCATTGTGCACCAATACGTACTTCAACATGACCTTTGGCCTTGGGTCGTCAGCTCCGTGGTTACGAGGTCACACAACATTCTCCTCACGTTACGACCGTGTCGCATTTCCATATAGGGGTCATGTGCTGATACACACCCTTGTGTAATCGAATCACCACAGGATGCAATTTTTACGTCTCAAATGTATATTGAAATTCAGAATCAAACAAAGGCGTAGCGATGCATTCCCTCAGCTGCGGTAGGCCTTGCCCTACCTTCCACAAAGGCTGGCGACCATGTATAATGTGAGCGAGAGATGTCTGTTTATCCAGAAGGCGTTGGTTAGGTCGTCGAAGTGGAGGTGTTCGCAAGGACGCTTCTGACGATCAGCTACCCCGACCACGCCTTCTGCAGCTCCCGAAGGACGTGTCGGATCTGGTACATAACGCCCTCGGAAGTGGTAGTAACCCATGATCCTCAGTTATGAATCATCTAATAAAGTAGCTAAAAAAAAAATGGGCTTCCGTGGTGTAGTGGTTAGCGTTGCAGACCATGATTCACGCAGGGGGGCTTAGCTCATGTTCGAATCCTGAGCACGACAAATGCCTTTTAAAACGTTTATCAACTGATTTCCAAATATCTCTCACGAAATATGTCTCCTGAATATATTTCACACTCGAGAAATTCAAGGAAAAATATTCAGATCTGCGAACGTATGAAGAATTATCCACCTAAGATTAAAAATGCATAAATGAAATGCACTGATGATCGTAACCACTGCATAATCCCCGCACATCCGTTTTTGGAATCGAAACCGTCGTATCCGATCGTCAACTTATACAACAGCGTTTCAAGAACGATAAACACAATCTTATCCCAAGTCCTGCGTAGATAAATTATCTAAAAAGACGACCAACTTACAACCTTCCGTGGTGTAGGGGTTAATGGTTGGTGTTCCTGACGGTGAAGCATTCACGGGCCGCCCAGGATCGAGCGCATGGGTTCGAATTCTGGCTGCGGTAATTGGTCCACAGTCAACTCAGAGTTCATCACTTCATCCATTCTCAAGGGTTGGTCGATAAAATAGGTACCTGGCTCAGACTAGAATATATATATATATATATATATATATATATATATATATATATATATATATATATATTTTCTTTTTTTTTCTTTTTTTCATACTATTTGCCATTTCCCGCGTTAGCGAGGTAGCGTTAAGAACAGAGGACTGAGCCTTTGAGGGAATACCCTCACGTGGCCCCCTTCTCTGTTCCTCTTTTGGAATATTAAAAAAAAAAAAAAACGAGAGGGAAGGATTTCCAGCCCCCCCGCTCCCTCCCCTTTTAGTCGCCTTCTACGACACGCAGGGAAAACGTGGAAATAATTCTTTCTCCCCTATCCCCAGGAATAAGATAGACACACACACACTCGTATATATATATATATATATATATATATATATATATATATATATATATATATATATATATATATATATATATATATATATATATTTATTTATTTATTTTGCTTTGTTGCTGTCTCCCGCGTTTGCGAGGTAGCGAAAGGAAACAGACGAAAGAAATGGCCCAACCCATCCCCATACACAATGTATATACATACACGTCCACACACGCAAATATACATGCCTATACATCTCAATGTACACATATATATACACACACAGACACATACATATATACCCATGCACACAATTCACACTGTCTGCCTTTATTCATTCCCATCGCCACCTCGCCACACATGGAATACCATCCCCCTCCCCCCTCATGTGTGCGAGGTAGCACTAGGAAAAGACAACAAAGGCCTCATTCGTTCACACTCAGTCTCTAGCTGCCATGCAATAATGCCCGAAACCACAGCTCCCTTTCCACATCCAGGTCCCACACAACTTTCCATGGTTTACCCCAGACGCTTCACATGCCCTGATTCAATCCACTGACAGCACGTCAACCCCGGTATACCACATCGATCCAGTTCACTCTATTCCTTGCCCTCCTTTCACCCTCCTGCATGTTCAGGCCACGATCACACAAAATCTTTTTCACTCCATCTCTCCACCTCCAATTTGGTCTCCCACTTCTCCTCGTTCCCTCCACCTCCGACACATATATCCTCTTGGTCAATCTTTCCTCACTCATTCTCTCCATGTGCCCAAACCATTTCAAAACACCCTCTTCTGCTCTCTCAACCACACTCTTTTTATTTCCACACTTCTCTCTTACCCTTACGTTACTCACTCGATCAAACCACCTCACACCACACATTGTCCTCAAACATCTCATTTCCAGCACATCCACCCTCTTGCGCACAACTCTATCCATAGCCCACGCCTCGCAACCATACAACATTGTTGGAACCACTATTCCTTCAAACATACCCATTTTAGCTTTCCGAGATAATGTTCTCGACTTCCACACATTCTTCAAGGCTCCCAGCATTTTCGCCCCCTCCCCCACCCTATGATCTACTTCCGCTTCCATGGTTCCATCCGCTGACAGATCCACTCCCAGATATCTAAAACACTTTACTTCCTCCAGTTTTTCTCCATTCAAACTTACCTCCCAATTGACTTGACCCTCAACCCTACTGTACCTAATAACCTTGCTCTTATTCACATTTACTCTTAACTTTCTTCTTTCACACACTTTACCAAACTCAGTCACCAGCTTCTGCAGTTTCTCACATGAATCAGCCACCAGCGCTGTATCATCAGCGAACAACAACTGACTCACTTCCCAAGCTCTCTCATCCACAACAGACTTCATACTTGCCCCTCTTTCCAAAACTCTTGCATTCACCGCCCTAACAACCCCATCCATAAACAAATCAAACAACCATGGAGACATCACACACACACACCCCTGCCGCAAACCTACATTCACTGAGAACCAATCACTTTCCTCTCTTCCTACACGTACACATGCCTTACATCCTCGATAAAAACATTTCACTGCTTCTAACAACTTGCCTCCCACACCATATATTCTTATTACCTTCCACAGAGCATCTCTATCAACTCTATCATATGCCTTCTCCAGATCCATAAATGCTACATACAAATCCATTTGCTTTTCTAAGTATTTCTTACATACATTCTTCAAAGCAAACACCTGATCCACACATCCTCTACCACTTCTGAAACCACACTGCTCTTCCCCAATCTGATGCTCTGTACATGCCTTCACCCTCTCAATCAATACCCTCCCATATAATTTACCAGGAATACTCAACAAACTTTTACCTCTGTAATTTGAGCTCTCACTCTTATCCCCTTTGCCTTTGCACATTGGCACTATGCACGCATTCCGCCAATCCTCAAGCACCTCACCATGAGTCATACATATATTAGATAACCTTACCAACCAGTCATCAATACAGTCACCCCCTTTTTTAATAAATTCCACTGCAATACCATCCAAACCTGCTGCCTTGCCGGCTTTCATCTTCCGCAAAGCTTTTACTACCTCTTCTCTGTTTACCAAATCATTTTCCCTAACCCTCTCACTTTGCACACCACCTCGACCAAAACACCCTATATCTGCCACTCTATCATCAAACACATTCAACAAACCTTCAAAATATTCACTCCATCTCCTTCTCACATCATCACTACTTGTTGTCACCTCCCCATTTGCGCCCTTCGCTGAAGTTCCCATTTGCTCCCTTGTCTTACGCACTTTATTTACCTCTTTCCAGAACATCTTTTTATTCTCCCTAAAATTTAATGATACTCTCTCACCCCAACTCTCATTTACCCTCTTTTTCACCTCTTGCACCTTTCTCTTGACTTCCTGTCTCTTTCTTTTATACATCTCCCACTCAATTGCATATATATATATATATATATATATATATATATATATATATATATATATATATATATATATATATATATATATATATATATATATATATGTATATATAATGTCAATGAGTTGGCCTTGATTAGGGCCTCAGATGCCAAAGCCGTCCCACCTGACACAAAAAACCATCAGCTGCAGCAACAAGAGTGACATATATTGCATGTAGGTAACCTCTTTACATATACTTCATGCAAGGTAACCACCAAATACTGCACTAATCAAAAGTGAATGTTGATTGGCAACCAGGTGAAGTGATTGGACATCTATGTCTCTTGTTATGTGAGAAGACTATCCATCACACAAACATACACACGAGTGTAAATCTCCCTCCTCAGTACTGTGCAACTAGGTAATTACGGAGAGGTGGTTACAAATAGGCAATTACAGATATGTGATTACAAATAGGTAATTATAGAAAGATGATTACAAATAGGTAATTATTAAAAGATGATTACAAATAGGTAATTATTAGAAGATGATTACAAATAGGTAATTATAGAAAGATGATTACAAATAGGTAATTATTGAAAGATGATTACAAATAGGTAATTATCAGAAGATGATTACAAATAGGTAATTATAGAAAGATGATTACAAATAGGTAATTATAGAAAGATGATTACAAATTGGTAATTACACTCACGGGAGAACAACGATATTAGGATTAAGAGAACTGAGTTTCAGAAAAAGGACAAAGACCTTCAATTTGCCCACTTAGAAGAGTAAAGATTCAAGAGTGACTTGATCATAACCTATGATTCTTAATATCATATGTTAACCATGAGGAGAGTGAGCAGTTCTTCGAGAGGCGTCGGGGTAGAACAACCAGAAGAATTAACACCAAGCAAGATTAATTTATTGAGAGAGATGTGCAAAGTACTTTTACAGGGCGAGAGTGGAGGATGAACGGGAAAGAGGGAGTAAAGACAGGGTTAATAAAGATAATATATGGAAATATAAGAAGGTGTGTGACAGAGAAACACGAGTGTAGAACTACTTCCCCGTACAGTACACACGCAGACACACACACACACACACACACACACACACACACACACACACACACACAAACACACACACACACACACACACGTTATCTAGGACACAAGTGCAAAGACACAATACACCTGGAGAGTGGCACTCAGCTGGTGTCATGTCCACTGTTGTGTGTAGAGGAAGCTATGTGGATTCAGTGCCCAGACCAGGCTAGATCCAGGACCAGGCTAGATCCAGGACCAGGCTAGATCCAGAACCAGGCCAGATCCAGGACCAGGCTAGATCCAGGACCAGGCTAGATCCAGAACCAGGCTAGATCCAGGACCAGGCTAGATCCAGGACCAGGCTAGATCCAGGACCAGGCTAGACCTAACACTAGAAGACTCTAGATCCTCTGTTGAACTAGACTATGTCCTAGTTTGGACCATGTTAGACCCTGAGTGGACCAGGCCAGACCCTGAGTGGGCCAGGCTGGACACTAGAGTGGGCCAGGCTGGACACTAGAGAGGGCCAGGCCGGATCCTGAGTGGGCCAGGCTGGACACTAGAGTGGGCCAGGCTGGACACTAGATTGGGCCAGGCTGGACACTAGAGTGGGCCAGGCTGGACACTAGAGTGGGCCAGGCCGGACCCTGAGTGGGCCAGGCTGGACACTAGAGTGGGCCAGGCTGGACACTAGATTGGGCCAGGCTGGACACTAGAGTGGGTCAGGCAAGACCCTGAGTGGGCCAGACTGGACACTAGAGTGGGCTAGGCCGGACCCTGAGTGGGCCAGGCTGGGCACTAGAGTGGGCCAGGCTGGGCACTAGAGTGGGCCAGGCTGGACACTAGAGTGGGCCAGACTGGACACTAGAGTGGGCCATGGTGGACCATTAACTGAACCAGCGAACACTTTGGCCCTGACCAACACCCTCCATGATTCAAGAGAACCAGTTCAGCAATCCCAAAATAGTTCAACCATTAATCAGAAAACAATTACGTCGTTCATATCCAATTGTAATTAGCTGGATATATTCAGCCCATTATCCTCTAACTTAAAGACCGTGTGTAGGGATTCGATTATAAAAGTTCTCTACCCTCAGCTTCCATAGAGAACGGAACGTTTTCTATGGTATGGGGGCAGAGGGTAGGGTCAGCTCCCACTAATCATTAATTAGGTCTTCCCTCAAGAGATAATCCTCACAACCCAGACATACTGAGGTTTCAGGGGTTATATGAATGTAAATAAACAGACAACACGTATGCATATAATGACTGTCTCATCATTAATGTTAATGACCGAATTACACTTCATAAAGATGCTTTTGAAAATGCAGACGTCATATTGGGTCGAGGGACATTCCTGGATGACGCCTTCCCAAGATAAGTCCCATAACTGGGACTGCATAGAGGGATATGTTGGTATGACTGTGTGTGTTGGGACAAGCGACTGTCCCTTCGGGAGATGATCAAATTATCTCTGACTTCTTTCCTCTGCATCTGACGTTTGGAAGGTAACAATATATATATATATGTATATATATATATATCCCTGGGGATAGGGGATTAAGAATACTTCCCACGTATTCCCTGCGTGTCGTAGAAGGCGACTAAAAGGGGAGGGAGCGGGGGGCTGGAAATCCTCCCCTCTCGTTTTTTTTTTTAATTTTCCAAAAGAAGGAACAGAGGGGGCCAGGTGAGGATATTCCAAAAAAGGCCCAGTCCTCTGTTCTTAACGCTACCTCGCCAACGTGGGAAATGGCAAATAGTTTAAAAGAAAGAAAATATATATATATATATATATATATATATATATATATATATATATATATATATATATATATATATGTATATATATATATATATATATATATATATATATATATATATATATATATATATATATATATATATATATATATATATATATATATATATATATATATATGTATATATATATATATATATATATATATATATATATATATATATATATATATATATATATATATATATATATATATATATATATATATATATATATATATATATATATATATTACTTTCTATCCACAAGGATATGAAACACAATAACTTCCCAAGTGCACTTTCGTGTAATAATCACATCATCAGGGGAGATACAAGAAAGAAATATAAGTTGATATACAACGAAGAGACGTAGCTAGGACGCCAAATGGCATCCACAGAAATGACAGTCCCTCACATATAATACAAGTGGATAATCCAGTGATAAAGGTAGAGAGAGTTGAGTATTTCCCAAGACAGCTGGAAAAACTCCCCCATTTGAGTACGGCATCTCGCTGTTATGACATCTTACTTTCGAGGAACCAACGGAAAACGAACAGGTTTGAGGTTCCATGGCAAAACCCCCTTCCTCTCCCTCATGACCTGACCTACCCCACGCATGACCCGACCTAGCCCGGCATGAGGAAACAGTTGACCTACAACCTCATCCATCAAGCCAGGAACCATTCTGGTTCGTATAGGTTACAGTCGTGGAGATGGTTGACATTTCCTTCCCCCTCCCCCCAGCCTTCCTACCTCTTAAAGGTCTTAATTCTCCCACGTCCTATGGCCACAGTGTCCTACCAGCTGACCTTTGTACATATGATTATTGCATGTAATATCTTCCAGGCATGAAATGTTAAGATGAGAGATTTGTAGAATTATCTGATTAGCTTTCAGTACTTTTCTATGTCTTAGTTTACATATAGCATTGATCAACTCCCTTTTCCAATCTCCTTATTCAGGCATGATCATACATCACAGAGAATCCTTATATAAACTATATACATTTGAGGTCAGGCATGATCATACATCACAGAGAATCCTTATATAAACTATATACATTTGAGGTGAGGGATTGTCATACATCACAGAGAATCCTTATATAAACTATATACATTTGAGGTGAGGGATGGTCATACATCACAGCGAATCCTTATATAAACTATATACATTTGAGGTCAGGGATGGTCATACATCACAGAGAATCTTTATATAAACCATATACATTTGAGGTCAGGGATGGTCATACATCACAGAGAATCCTTATATAAACTATATACATTTGAGGTCAGGGATGATCATACATCACAGAGAATCTTTATATAAACTATATACATTTGAGGTCAGGGATGGTCATACATCACAGAGAATCCTTATATAAACTATATACATTTGAGGTGAACGAAGTAATTGTCATCCTCTTCATACTCCCAAATGTATAGGATTAATGTGTTGGTAATGCCAGATGATAATCTGAGGGCACTTTCTTGTTTAAGATTTTTAAAACCAGCTATTCAGCTCTGGGTCGAACTTCTCACATGTGTCAGTGTGATTGCTCACATATTCTCCCTCTCACATGTGTCAGTGTGATTGCTCACATATTCTCCCTCTCACATGTGTCAGTGTGATTGCTCACATATTCTCCCTCTCACATGTGTCAGTGTGATTGCTCACATATTCTCCCTCTCACATGTGTCAGTGTGATTGCTCACATATTCTCCCTCTCACATGTGTCAGTGTGAATGCTCACATATTCTCCCTCTCACATGTGTCAGTGTGATTGCTCACATATTCTCCCTCTCACATATGTCATTGTGATTGCTCACATATTCTCCACATTACCTCCACCATATCGACACCTTACGACCCAGTCCAGCGATCACATTCACCGTGAAATTCCTGCTCATGATTTACGTTCGGGTTAAACGCCTCACCGACGTAGTCAAGGGTCGTAATATCGTGGTCACGGGTCGTAACGTCGTAGTCACGTATTGTAACATCGCAGTCACGGGTCGTAACATCGTAGTTAAGTGTCGTATCATCGTAGGTACGTGTCGTAGCATCGTAGTCACGTATTGTAACATCGCAGTCACGGGTCGTAACATCGTAGTTAAGTGTCGTATCATCGTAGGTACGTGTCGTAGCATCGTAGTCACGTATTGTAACATCGCAGTCACGGGTCGTAACATCGTAGATCGTAGGTACGTGTCGTAGCATCGTAGTCACGTATTGTAACATCGCAGTCACGGGTCGTAACATCGTAGTTACGTATGGTAACAACATACTCACTGGTCGTTACAACATGTCATTTTCCGCTGCATAAAGAAAACATTGAAAAACTAATTCATGGAAAGTGCCTTCAAGATTATGAAAAGGATAACAATTACTTCGTTCTCCTCACATGTATATAGTTTATATAAAGATTCTCTGTGATGTATGATCATCCCTGACCTCAAATGTATATAGTTTATATAAGATTCTCTGTGATGTATGAACATCCCTGACCTCAAATGTATATAGTTTATATAAAGATTCTCTGTGATGTATGATCATCCCTGACCTCAAATGTATATAGTTTATATAAAGATTCTCTGTGATGTATGATCATCCCTGACCTCAAATGTATATAGTTTATATAAGGATTCTCTGTGATGTATGATCATACCTGACCTCAAATGTATATAGTTTATATAAAGATTCTCTGTGATGTATGATCATCCCTGACCTCAAATGTATATAGTTTATATAAGGATTCTCTGTGATGTATAAACATCCCTGACCTCAAATGTATATAGTTTATATAAGGATTCTCTGTGATGTATGATCATTCCTGACTTCAACTGTATATAGTTTATTTAAGGATTCTCTGTGATGTTTGACCATCCTTGACCTCAAATGTATATAGTTTATATAAGGATTCGCTGTGATGTTTGACCATGCCTGACCTCAAATGTATATAGTTTATATAAGGATTCTCTGTGATGTATGATCATCCCTGACCTCAAATGTATATAGTTTATATAAGGATTCTCTGTGATGTATGACCATCCCTGACCTCAAATGTATATAGTTTATATAAGGATTCTCTGCGATGTATGACCATCCCTGACCTCAAATGTATATAGTTTATATAAGGATTCTCTATGATGTATGATCATACCTGATTAAGGAGATTAGAAAAGGGAATTGATCAATGCTATATGTAAACTAAGGCATAGAAAAGTACTGAAAGATTATCAAATAACTCTACAAATCTCTCATCTTAACATTTCTTGCGTAGAAAGTATTACATGCAATAAACATAAGAGATCGATGGATATCATATTTGAATATCATCTTCAGACAAACATTGGGGGGTTGAGACACAGGCTGATCAACTCCTTATGATTGTAAGTAGTTCTAGATGACCGGACGCAAATAAGTGACCAAGGGTAAAGTGTAGATTCTCTCTATATATGGAATACTAAAAAATGAAAGCCCATGACACGTACCTCAAAATATTTACATAAGAATTACATAGAAAGATTTAAGATGATTGACGACTCGGTCATAGAAAGGGGAAAAACAGATAATCTATAAATGGTTAGGAGTCCAACTGGGAAAGGGTGACTCAGTGCTAAGGCCAAGGAGTACCACAAGGCTCAGTGCTGTGTCCATTACTGTACATAACTGACCTCCCAATCCTTGCTTAGTGACTCCAGGACGTACATACCTCTTTCCCCCACAATACCAAGATATTTAGAAACGTCTTAGAAAAAAATTATAGAAATAACTACAGCAAGATCTCAGTTATATATCAGAGTGAAGCGATGACTGGCTGCTCACAGTCAACTCAGACAAGTGAAAACGTTTGAGCATCACTAGATCTATAGACACATTAACGTAAAGGAAGAACATCATAGAAAGTTATACAAGAACAGAACGTCGTAATAATCATAAACTCAGAATCTCGTGGATGCCTGGTGCCTGGTGCCTGGTGTAGTCTTCTGGGATCTTTACCCCTACATCCCGGGCTGAGCCAAGGCTGTTGGATTTGGTCGTTGGTCGACCAAGCTGTTGGAAGCCGCAGCCCTCGGGCCTAGTACTTATAACGACTGAATCAGCAAAACACAGATAAAGCCAACTCTCTCTCTTTTTTTTTTCACTATAACATAGATCATAGCTCGGTTGGGCCTCTGTGCACGATGATACATTTAGAGGAGAGAAGGTCTACAGAGAAGGGTAACAGATCAACCACTTCAAACCACTTCATATATCCAGAAGGATTTGAATATATGAAGAACGTCATCTATGAGCTACAGACGAATACACTGTGGCGTATCATAATCTTACAACATATAAACAAATGCAAGAAAGACATCGGGTCTCTGATACTAATGGAAGAATCAGATCATCTATCGAGTCACCGATGTGAAATACTACTTCGACACGATTTATATACGCTGACAATAGACCAAATATGAAGCTGTTGTGCCATAACATGTAGTGAGAGCATCACACAACAGCACTTGTAAGATCAAACTCGACACAGCTAGGAGGATCAGGAACAGACTGTCAACCCAGACTCACGAGGAAGGGTTGGAAACCATTACTGCTACCAATCATCAGGTGGAAACGGAGCCGTAAAAAGCTCAGTGGAGGTTAGCATTGGCCTCAGCCAGAGAGAGAGAGAGAGAGAGAGAGAGAGAGAGAGAGAGAGAGAGAGAGAGAGAGAGAGAGAGAGAGAGAGAGAGAGAGAGAGAGAGAGAGAGAGCTGCCATATATCATGGTCACACCTAAGGAGACCTTGATGGTCAGGTTGTTGTATAATTTCCACCTTGCTCACGTGGACGTTCCACACTATGGAAAGTTGACGGGTCATCCCAGAGCGTCCTTCAGCTGTTTAACTACACCTGACCCTCACACCACACCACATCCTCACGCCACGACCCTCACACTACACCCTCACACCTCACATTGACACCACATCACACCCTCACACCTTCACACCACATCACACCCTCACACCTTCACACCACATCACACCCTCACACGTCACCTTCACAACACACCATATCCTCACACCACGACCCTCACACTACACCCTCACACTACACCCTCACACTACACCCTCACACCTCACATTGGCACCACATCACACCCTCACACCTTCACACCATACCACAAACTCACACCTCACCTTCACACCACACCACACCCCTCACACCACACCCTCACACCACACCCTCACACTACACCCTCACACCTCACATTGGCACCACATCACACCCGCACACCTTCACACCACACCACAACCTCACACCTCACCTTCACACCACACCACACCCCTCACACCTCACCACACTCTCACACCTCACCTTCACATCACACTACACCCTCACACCTCACCCTCACACCACACCACACCCTCACACCTCACCTTCACACCACACTACACCACATCTTCACATAACACCTTCATCCCACACCACATCACACCCTCACATCACACCTCCACTCCACGCCACACCTTCAAACCACACACCCCCCACACTACAGCTTCACACCACACTTTTACACCACGCTTTCACACCTCGCCACATAACCTTCCTACCATACCGATCCTTGCGACCACACATCTTCCACCTCATAAAACCCTCATAGATTACCCTGTCACATTCCTCAGGAGCTGGCTGGGAGGGCGTGTAGCTCCTCACATCAAAGTTTCATAACAGTCTCGAAGGTTTCATCTGTAGGTAGAACGAACCTTCCACAGTCCATGTTAGTTTCACGTCTCATGTCTGGACACTGCAGCTTGCGTGGAGTGAGGGAACCTGGTCTACATTTGTCTACATGTGTCGACGAGGCTTCAAGGGTCGTGCTTTCCTACAGCTACTGAGCTGAGGATTTTTTCTCTGCGTTTGTTCAAGTGTGTGTGAGCTCAAGTGACGCTTTCTGGCTCAAGGTTTTTTTAAGTTCATGTTCATTTATCTCTAACGCAGCTATTAGACCTGTTCTACACACACACACACACACACACACACACCACGGGCCTCCGTGTTATAGCGGTTAGCGTTGCTTTCCATGAGTCACTATGGGCCAGCCCAGGGTCGGACCAGCATGAGTTCGAATCCTGGGTATGGTAGTTGACCTCCAACCAACCTAGGTGTTCATCGCCTTCTCGGGGCTGGTCGATAAGTGACTAACTGGCCTAGACTTGGATATGTATTTTTGTATGTATGTATGCACACGTTCATAGAAATCAAAGACATGTTATATACATACAGGGTTAAGAGACGGGGCAACACGAATGTAAAACTCTCATCCCGTCACACACACACACACACACACACACACACACACACACACACACACACGGGAATCTGTCTGTTTGGAGGGGTGGAGTATCATAGGAGGGAACTTCGTACCTAACCTGTCGCTAGTTCCACCTAAGGGATCGTACAAGAGTCGAACTGTCTCCTGACAATGATTAGAATTCCATTTTAAACAAATGGATTTGGGAACATTCAAACCAGAACATGTTTCTCAGCCACAAAGAGTGTGCAGAGAAGGCCCGGGAGAAGGTGTCAAAGATGGCACCAGAACTGAGTTACGGGAAAAGGTTAGAGGCCATAGATTGGTCACCTGGAAGAAAAAGACAAGCGAGGCGTGACCTGATCACAACTTTGTAGCTTTGAAACCAGTCTGATGAAATCAGAGGTGACCGGTTCCACGAAACATGGGAAGATCAAGCAGTGATATGAAAGTAACCACGAGATGTACCAGAAAAAAAGGGGTAAAAAAAGTCTTTTTACAGATGAACAGTAGCGGGTGAACGGACTGAGGAAAATGTGAGTATGGACAACACCAGGAAGATGATGATAGTAGAGAGTGTGCAAGAGATGGGGTCTCACCAATGTACAACTCCCTCCACATACTTTATACACAGGCAGTGACACACACACACACACACACACACACACACACACACACACACACACACACGCACACACACACACACACCTTACTTTGTGCTAGTAACTCAGTAGATAAGTAAAAGGTTATTGCTTTAATCCTTCAGTCAGTCTTCGTGGATATAGTTCTTTGTGTGAACATTATTCTGTGTCGCTTGGAAAAGACTTAAATGTTTCTCAGACTGCGGAACATAAGGTCGGGGGTCTGGTGACCTGCCGCAGGCCTTGACGCACCCTCCTGATGGCAGAAAGGTCAGGTCATGTGACATTGAAGGTCACTTCTGATAGGTCAGCAGGGCAGACCTGCTCATTGTTACTGAACAATTTATTCTTCTGTCTGTTTTCTGTATAATGTACTTTTTCCCCTCTGAGTATTACAGATCTTGGTGCTCGATCGTCTTTCGTAGGAATGTAAAAGGATTTCAAACAGTAACAGACCACTGGGTCCCCTCTAAGCTGTTTGGGATAGCGGGCGATACCAGAAACTCACATTAACAGACCACTAGGTCCTTTCGAGGCTAGTCATGATAACGGGAGACGCCAGAAACTCACAGCAACAGACCACTGGGTCCCTTCGAGACTGTCTGTGATAGCGAGAGACGCCAGAGACTCACATCAACAGACCACTGGGTCCCTTTGAAGCAGTATGTGATAGTGGGAGACGCCAGAGACCTACATCAACAGACCACTGGGTCCCTTTGAAGCAGTATGTGATAACGGGAGACGCCAGAAAATCACAGCAACAGACCACTGGGTCCCTTCGAGACTGTCTGTGATAGCGAGAGACGCCAGAGACCCACATCAACAGACCACTGGGTCCCTTTGAAGCAGTATGTGATAGTGGGAGATGCTAGAGACCTACATCAACAGACCACTGGGTCCCTTTGAAGCAGTATGTGATAGCGGAAGATGCCAGAGACCTACATCAACAGACCACTGGGTCCCTTTGAAGCAGTATGTGATAGTGGAAGACGCCAGAAACCCACAGCAACAGACCACTGGGTCCCTATGAAGTAGTATGTGATAGCGGGAGACGCCAGAGACCCACATCAACAGACCACTGGGTCCCTTCGAGGCAGTTTGTGATAGCGGGAGATGCCAGAGGCTCAAACTACTGGGAGTTTTCATTATCATTAATTTCCCGTCTTGTGAATTCCTAAATCTACGATTCCCATCTGTCTGGTACAAGTTGTGGGTACAACTAACCTGTACCTGGCTACTGGTACTCCCACATTGGTACCTGGTACTCTGCCATTAGATTCATTATCTTTCCTTCCCACTGAATTTAATATGTTTCATTTCTTTTCAGCCGGTTTCTGCCTATTGGAGTTGAGATACAGTTGTTCGGTAGTTTTATATATATATATATATATATATATATATATATATATATATATATATATATATATATATATATATATATATATATAGGTGAATGCAAGAGTTTTGGAAAGAGGGGCAAGTATGAAGTCTGTTGGGGATGAGAGAGCTTGGGAAGTGAGTCAGTTGTTGTTCGCTGATGATACAGCGCTGGTGGCTGATTCATGTGAGAAACTGCAGAAGCTGGTGACTGAGTTTGGTAAAGTGTGTGAAAGAAGAAAGTTAAGAGTAAATGTGAATAAGAGCAAGGTTATTAGGTACAGTAGGGTTGAGGGTCAAGTCAATTGGGAGGTGAGTTTGAATGGAGAAAAACTGGAGGAAGTGAAGTGTTTTAGATATCTGGGAGTGGATCTGGCAGCGGATGGAACCATGGAAGCGGAAGTGGATCATAGGGTGGGGGAGGGGGCGAAAATTTTGGGAGCCTTGAAGAATGTGTGGAAGTCGAGAACATTATCTCGGAAAGCAAAAATGGGTATGTTTGAAGGAATAGTGGTTCCAACAATGTTGTATGGTTGCGAGGCGTGGGCTATGGATAGAGTTGTGCGCAGGAGGATGGATGTGCTGGAAATGAGATGTTTGAGGACAATGTGTGGTGTGAGGTGGTTTGATCTCGTAAGTAACGTAAGGGTAAGAGAGATGTGTGGAAATAAAAAGAGTGTGGTTGAGAGAGCAGAAGAGGGTGTTTTGAAATGGTTTGGGCACATGGAGAGAATGAGTGAGGAAAGATTGACCAAGAGGATATATGTGTCGGAGGTGGAGGGAACGAGGAGAAGAGGGAGACCAAATTGGAGGTGGATAGATGGAGTGAAAAAGATTTTGTGTGATCGGGGCCTGAACATGCAGGAGGGTGAAAGGAGGGCAAGGAATAGAGTGAATTGGATCGATGTGGTATATCGGGGTTGACGTGCTGTCAGTGGATTGAATCAAGGCATGTGAAGCGTCTGGGGTAAACCATGGAAAGCTGTGTAGGTATGTATATTTGCGTGTGTGTTGCGTGTGTGGACGTATGTATATACATGTGTATGGGGGTGGGTGGGGCCATTTCTTTCGTCTGTTTCCTTGCGCTACCTCGCACACGCGGGAGACAGCGACAAAGCAAAAAAAAAAAAAAAAAAAAAAATTATATATATATATATATATATATATATATATATATATATATATATATATATATATATATATATATATATATATATATATATATATATATATATATATATATATATCCCTGGGGATAGGGGAGAAAGAATACTTCCCACGTATTCCCTGCGTGTCGTAGAAGGCGACTAAAAGGGGAGGGAGCGGGGGGCTGGAAATCCTCCCCTCTCGTTTTTTTTTCTAATTTTCCAAAAGAAGGAACAGAGAAGGGGGCCAGGTGAGGATATTCCCTCTAAGGCCCAGTCCTCTGCTCTTAACGCTAACTCGCTAATGCGGGAAATGGCGAATAGTATGAAAGAAAAGAAAGATATATATATATATATATATATATATATATATATATATATATATATATATATATATATATATATATATATATATATATATATTATATATATATATATATATATATATATATATATATATATATATATATATATATATATATATATATATATATATATATATAACTTGTTGATGGTACTGTGTTCTCAATGAATTTTTGATGTTAAGATGACACGACCATATCATTAACGCCATATATATATATATATATATATATATATATATATATATATATATATATATATATATATATATATATGCACCTCAGAGTGGGGTGCCTAAATGTGTGTGTATGTAACCAAGATGTGAAAAAAGGAGAGATAGGTAGTATGTTTGAGGAAAGGAACCTGGATGTTTTGGCTCTGAGTGAAACGAAGCTCAAGGGTAAAGGGGAAGAGTGGTTTGGAAATGTCTGGGGAGTGAAGTCAGGGGTTAGTGAGAGGACAAGAGCAAGGGAAGGAGTAGCAATACTCCTGAAACAGGAGTTGTGGGAGTATGTGATAGAATGTAAGAAAGTAAATTCTCGATTAATATGGGTAAAATTGAAAGTTGATGGAGAGAGGTGGGTGATTATTGGTGCATATGCACCTGGGCATGAGAAGAAAGATCATGAGAGGCAAGTGTTTTGGGAGCAGCTAAATGAGTGTGTTAGCGGTTTTGATGCACGAGACCGGGTTATAGTGATGGGTGATTTGAATGCAAAGGTGAGTAATGTGGCAGTTGAGGGAATAATTGGTATGCATGGGGTGTTCAGTGTTGTAAATGGAAATGGTGAAGAGCTTGTAGATTTATGTGCTGAAAAAGGACTGATGATTGGGAATACCTGGTTTAAAAAGCGAGATATACATAAGTATACTTATGTAAGTAGGAGAGATGGCCAGAGAGCGTTATTGGATTACGTGTTAATTGACAGGCGTGCGAAAGAGAGACTTTTGGATGTTAATGTGCTGAGAGGTGCAACTGGAGGGATGTCTGATCATTATCTTGTGGAGGCTAAGGTGAAGATTAGTATGGGTTTTCAGAAAAGAGGAGTGAATGTTGGGGTGAAGAAGGTGGTGAGAGTAAGTGAGCTTGGGAAGGAGACCTGTGTGGGGAAGTACCAGGAGAGACTGTGTACAGAATGGAAAAAGGTGAGAACAATGGAAGTAAGGGGAGTGGGGGAGGAATGGGATGTATTTAGGGAATCAGTGATGGATTGCGCAAAAGATGCTTGTGGCATGAGAAGAGTGGGAGGTGGGCTGTTTAGAAAGGGTAGTGAGTGGTGGGATGAAGAAGTAAGAGTATTAGTGAAAGAGAAGAGAGAGGCATTTGGACGATTTTTGCAGGGAAAAAATGCAATTGAGTGGGAGAAGTATAAAAGAAAGAGACAGGAGGTCAAGAGAAAGGTGCAAGAGGTGAAAAAAAGGGCAAATGAGAGTTGGGGTGAGAGACTATCAGTAAATTTTAGGGAGAATAAAAAGATGTTCTGGAAGGAGGTAAATAGGGTGCGTAAGACAAGGGAGCAAATGGGAACTTCAGTGAAGGGCGTAAATGGGGAGGTGATAACAAGTAGCGGTGATGTGAGAAGGAGATGGAATGAGTATTTTGAAGGTTTGTTGAATGTGTCTGATGACAGAGTGGCAGATATAGGGTGTTTTGGTCGAGGTGGTGTGCAAAGTGAGAGGGTTAGGGAAAATGATTTGGTAAACAGAGAAGAGGTAGTAAAAGCTTTGCGGAAGATGAAAGCCGGCAAGGCAGCAGGTTTGGATGGTATTGCAGTGGAATTTATTAAGAAAGGGGGTGACTGTATTGTTGACTGGTTGGTAAGGTTATTTAATGTATGTATGACTCATGGTGAGGTGCCTGAGGATTGGCGGAATGCGTGCATAGTGCCATTGTACAAAGGCAAAGGGGATAAGAGTGAGTGCTCAAATTACAGAGGTATAAGTTTGTTGAGTATTCCTGGTAAATTATATGGGAGGGTATTGATTGAGAGGGTGAAGGCATGTACAGAGCATCAGATTGGGGAAGAGCAGTGCGGTTTCAGAAGTGGTAGAGGATGTGTGGATCAGGTGTTTGCTTTGAAGAATGTATGTGAGAAATACTTAGAAAAGCAAATGGATTTGTATGTAGCATTTATGGATCTGGAGAAGGCATATGATAGAGTTGATAGAGATGCTCTGTGGAAGGTATTAAGAATATATGGTGTGGGAGGCAAGTTGTTAGAAGCAGTGAAAAGTTTTTATCGAGGATGTAAGGCATGTGTACGTGTAGGAAGAGAGGAAAGTGATTGGTTCTCAGTGAATGTAGGTTTGCGGCAGGGGTGTGTGATGTCTCCATGGTTGTTTAATTTGTTTATGGATGGGGTTGTAAGGGAGGTAAATGCAAGAGTCCTGGAAAGAGGGGCAAGTATGAAGTCTGTTGGGGATGAGAGAGCTTGGGAAGTGAGTCAGTTGTTGTTCGCTGATGATACAGCGCTGGTGGCTGATTCATGTGAGAAACTGCAGAAGCTGGTGACTGAGTTTGGTAAAGTGTGTGGAAGAAGAAAGTTGAGAGTAAATGTGAATAAGAGCAAGGTTATTAGGTACAGTAGGGGTGAGGGTCAAGTCAATTGGGAGGTGAGTTTGAATGGAGAAAAACTGGAGGAAGTGAAGTGTTTTAGATATCTGGGAGTGGATCTGTCAGCGGATGGAACCATGGAAGCGGAAGTTGATCATAGGGTGGGGGAGGGGGCGAAAATTTTGGGAGCCTTGAAAAATGTGTGGAAGTCGAGAACATTATCTCGGAAAGCAAAAATGGGTATGTTTGAGGGAATAGTGGTTCCAACAATGTTGTATGGTTGCGAGGCGTGGGCTATGGATAGAGATGTGCGCAGGAGGATGGATGTGCTGGAAATGAGATGTTTGAGGACAATGTGTGGTGTGAGGTGGTTTGATCGAGTAAGTAACGTAAGGGTGAGAGAGATGTGTGGAAATAAAAAGAGCGTGGTTGAGAGAGCAGAAGAGGGTGTTTTGAAATGGTTTGGGCACATGGAGAGAATGAGTGAGGAGAGATTGACCAAGAGGATATATGTGTCGGAGGTGGAGGGAACGAGGAGAAGAGGGAGACCAAATTGGAGGTGGAAAGATGGAGTGAAAAAGATTTTGTGTGATCGGGGCCTGAACATGCAGGAGGGTGAAAGGAGGGCAAGAAATAGAGTGAATTGGAGTCATGTGGTATACAGGGGTTGACGTGCTGTCAGTGGATTGAAGCAAGGCATGTGAAGCGTCTGGGGTAAACCATGGAAAGCTGTGTAGGTATGTATATTTGCGTGTGTGGACGTGTGTATGTACATGTGTATGGGGGGGGGGGGGTTGGGCCATTTCTTTCGTCTGTTTCCTTGCGCTACCTCGCAAACGCGGGAGACAGCGACAAAGTATAAAAAAAAAAAAAAAAAAAAAAATATATATATATATATATATATATATATATATATATATATATATATATATATATATATATATATATATATATATATATATATATATATATCCTAGCCTGAGTTAGGTACCAATTTTATCAACAAACCCCTTGGTGGAGGTGAACAGCTGGATTGACTGTGGACCGACTGCCACAACTAGGATTCGAACCTATGCTCTCGACCCTGGATGGCCCATGATTGAGTCATTGTCAGGAACGCTAACATGCTACACCAGAGTGGTCCATTGGCTGTGACGGTAGAAGACCTTCGAAACTCTCGTAAGATATACGTAAGGTACGGTAAGGGGTCGCAGACCCAGCTGTGAGGGATGACCATTTACGAAACCATCAGAGCACTGACGTAGGTCTCACAGACCCCCCAACACATCACCTATATTCTTGGTTAATCTCAGTAATTCAAATGATTCGGAACTCAAAGACATATCTACATGTGTCAGAGGCGTAGATTCACTCTTCTATAAGGCTCAACATGTGCCAGAGGGTCGACCCTCCCTTCTATGAAGCTCAATATAGACCAGAGGCTTCGATCCCTCCTTCTATAAGGCATAACATGTGTCAAAGGCGTCAATCTCTCCTTCCATAAAGGCTCAGTATGTGTCAGAGGCGTCAATCTCTCCTTCTATAAGGCTCAACATGTGTCTGAGGCGTCTATCTCTCCTTCTATAAGGCTCCACATGTGTCAAAGGCGTCTATCCCTCCTTCTATAAGGTTCAACATGTGTCAAAGGCGTTTATCCCTTCTTCTATAAGGCTCAACATGTATTAGAGGCGTCTAACTCTCCTTCTATGAGGCTCAACATGTGTCAAAGGTGTCTATCTCTCCTTCTATAAAGGCTCAACATGTGTCAAAGGCGCCTATCCCTCCTTCTATAAGCCTCAACATGTGTCAAAGGCGTCTATCTCTCCTTCTATAAGGCTGAACATGTGTCAAAGGCGTCTAGCCCTTCTTCTATAAGGCTCAACATGTGTCAAAGGCGTCTATCTCTCCTTCTATAAGGCTCAACATGTGTCAGAGGCGTCTAGCCCTTCTTCTATTAGGCTCAATATGTGTCAGAGGCGTCTATCTCTCCTTCTATAAGGCTCAACATGTGTCAAAGGCGTCCATCTCCTTCTATAAGGCTCACCCGTAGAGCGGCAGATGGCAGGGGTAAAACCATAAGCCTCGGTGAATGCAGGATATGTTTACCCCGAAGGGCTGGACCAGCCAAGCCTCATATGGGTCAACTATAGGTCTCATCTGAGTGGCCTGGGCTGACCACGCTCACTTCTCACACACAAACCTGAAGCTGTGCTGGTCCTTTCTAACAAAAGGTCAGAGGTCAAGCTAAGGTGAAAATATATAACCAGACAAGACTAGTTCAGTGTCTTAAACACTTAAATGTTTTAGTAGTTTCAGAGTAAATGGAAAAGTAAAGAAAAAAACAAATTCAATATTTGATATTTGACTCTTTAAGAGTAAAATGAAACTTTTAAGTAAATCAGCGAAGGGTTGGACTGAAACAGTGAACTAAAACATACATTTAACCAATATGAAATTTCAGTTTAGAAAATGGGAAGAACAATTGTAACATTCAGTAGCAAAAACTATATTCAGAATTTGATCGAATTTTTTTTTTCCCTTTGGTCATGAAATATTATTGACACAAGAGATGGATTCTTGGTGAATTTGATGAGATTCTCACACAACATGACCTGGCAGACGCCTGACCTGGTCCCACCATTACACTGTGAGGGAAGGGAGGAGGTGGGGCGGGGGGAAGTGGATCACGTGATCAGGTCAAAGGGAAAGGTTGACCCAGCAAGATCAGTCATGAAACCACCCCTCTGGGGGAGAGATGATGATATCAATGGCTGGTTGACCTCTAATGGTGGTTAGTGGTGGTCACTGTCTTCCGTCTGGGTCAAGGGGAAGGAGGGAGAGGGAGGGGGGATCCAACCTCTGGTTATTGAAGTGGTTGTGGTGGACAGATTGTGATGAACGAAGGGTCGATGACACATAACACAGTCTTGAGACTTGATGAGATGCTGAAAAAAAAAGACGTATCCAAATACATGAATTTATATATACATAAACAATGTATATAGTTATCGAACATATTCATTACATTATAGATCTATATCTTGACTACTTTAGAAGTATTAGAGAAGAGTAACATCCTGTCTGGATCACTTAAGATACACATGAGGTTTTGAATGATGTTTCACAAGGTTGCTACTGGTTCATTCTTCAAGTACTGGGAGGCTCTGTTATTTGACCATGGCCCCGGTGGCTTCATCGTGTATGTGTTCGATACTTGGTCAACAGGTCAGGATCCTGGAAACAACTTCTCTTCCAGTTACTGGATCTCCTCCTCGAGAGAAACCTCTTTTTTTTTCTTTACCTCTCCGACACACGGGACACACACACACACACACACACACACACACACACACACACACACACCTGCTCTCTCTCATACCATCCACCCACACACACACCTGACCACTCTGTCGTACAACCATTCAAACTCACACTAACCTGACCACTCTCTCACACCATCCACCCACACACACACCAGACCACTCTGTCGTACGACCATTCACCCTCACACTAACCTGACCACTCTCTCATATCATCCACCCACACACACACCTGACCACTCTGTCGTACGACCATCCACCCTCCCACTAACCTGACCACTCTCTCATATCATCCACCCACACACGCATGTGACCACACTGTCACAGCATCACCTGCCCTCACGCACACACCTGACCACCCTCTCACACCATCACTCACCCTCACACACACCTGACCACTCCATAAACAACCAGTCTGCCTTATGGGTCAGACTTCAACTGTAAATAACCATAGCTCTGTCGTCAACAACAGCACTTGAACTGGACACCCTGGAGCCTCACGGAACACAAAAGTTATGACGTGTAATCATATCAATCTTATGTATGTCTATCGTAAGTGTGAAATTCATTTATGATCTTATCATAAATCGGTCTGAAGATGACAGAGGATCCAGGACCTTCAGAGTCCATCTCCCTCCTGCTTGTGTAGCTGACACTTCAAGACCATACTGTTATGTGGGTCAGTTCTAACCACAAATACACAACTCTTTTTATTGTTTTTTTATAGCCCTGGTGACGTACGTGTTAAATAACAATTCATTTACTGAATTTCAAGTCTATCCTCGACGTTGAATGCGTTCACGTAAGTGAGCCAAATCAGATCAATGTCCACAATGTGCTGAACACATTTGTGCGATTGCCCAATAGGCGACACGACAGTGAATTTAGATGGATTGCTTTCACTATAGCTGATGTTCATCATCCAAGGGTTCTAATACACACACACACACACACACACACACACACACACACACACACACACACACACACACACACATTAAAATACAGACCAGTCTCTGTTACGACTGCTATCTGTAAAACGCTGGAAAAGATAGTAAGAAAGTAACCGGATGACAACTTACGAAGGAGAAATTTACCAGGAAAAAAGAGCAGGATTTTAGGGAGAGGAGGACATGATTGACAGAAGTGAAGACTTGGTGGATTGTCTGGTCTTGAATAAGTTGGAACCCTTCGTTGAATGGTGGAATTAAACCTCACTTGAAAGGAACAAAGGACGAATTTCAGAGAAGCCTTCTCAAAATAGGTTAGGGTCACTGATGGGGTACATTAGGGCTCAGTCCTGGGACCACTGCTCTTCTTGATCTATGTATAAGACTTGTCAGAAGGGCTGGACTCGTAGCTGCATATGTTTACAGATGATGACATTGTCATCTGGGCAGTTAGAGATGGATGAAGAGTGCACCAGTTTACAAAGGGACCAACACAAACTCCAATGTCGGTGCGCTACATGGTCGATGAGATTGAACCTGTCAATAGATATAAGGTGATGAGGAGGGAACACAATGAAAGAAGGTCTCATTACGTATTCTCTGGCACGAAATAAGCAACAGGAATCTGTTTATTAGAGGGGTATGGGAGAAGTCTGTCTCCTGGTACATAGTATTATTATTTTTCAATACTGTGTTCTCTTTCATCCCCGGCTTTTCCCCTTACATTTCGTCTCCGCTTCACAGCTGATTTTGCTCAGCGTATGAAACCCAATCGGCTGATGGTTACTTTTCTAATTCATATGTGTACCACTTCTATGTTTATTGTTAGTTTGTTGAATTCTTTGTGCAGTATTTTAGCTCCTTGCCAGCATGGGAAGTGTCCATTCTTGACCTCATCTGTGTGCCTAAGTATCCATACCACATCAATCCTTCTCCTCAATCAGGTGATAACACTCATACCCGGGTGCGGTAGGCGTTGTATACAAAATTCCATGTAATAGTTGTTCACGCGAATATGAAGGAGAGGCAGGACGCTGGCTTACAAAAAGGATAATTGAACACAAGGCTGATTTGAGAGATCATAGAAGTTCCAGCGCTATCGTATTACAAGCAGACGAAGAAGATGGACACTTGATGAAATGAGACACAGCTGAAATACTTCATGAAATAATTAACAAGAATGAAATAAGGTATTGTAGATGGCTCATATATGCATGAAAGATGCCACCTAGTCGGGAAACACCTTACTCGCTATAGAATCTATCCCAGATCTAATATTTCTATAACCGTCACTCCTATCCTTCACATGTCATAGTGGATGATATAGTGTGGAGTTGTGTGGGTAGAACAATCATTTCACCACTCCACATAGACGATTTTATAGACGATTCAACACTTGTATCATCCGAATCAGTCTTGATAGACTGGAGATGATGCAAAGTTTTTACCCCAGCGAGGCCCAAGGACTGCCTCCCAGTTCGATGCCATGATAGGAACGCCTCACACTCGTGTGTTAAGCCATCAGCACAAATTACGTGTTTGCCAAGAAGGCAGATTTTCCAGGCTGTCTCTGGCGGTGATGCATCGCCTGTTGCTGGTGCAGTGGACCAGCAGATGACCTACATTGTGTATCAAGAGTAATATCATTCCCAGTGAAGCAAGAACCAAGACGAATATTCTTTTTTTTATGTTAAATGAGACGGCACGGGCAGCTTAGGCCCTATTCATGGCCATCCAATTACCTATATATATATATATATATATATATATATATATATATATATATATATATATATATATATATATATATATATATATATATGGCCATACGATCCCTAAGCATGATCTATGGGTGTAATTTCTCTGTCCTTTGACTAGACCTTAAAGGTTTGAACAAATGCTTAGCAAATCATATCATTACTATTATCACTATCATCATCATCATTATCATTGTCATTATTATCATTATGACTATCATTGTTGATGTTATCATCATCAACATTATGAGGAGTGGTATCAATAATATAATCATATATACCAACATAACACACCAATAACAGCAATTATGAACCACTCTTTGCCACAGACCTTGAGTCTAATTAGGCCAATTTCTGTGCTCATTTGTGTCCAGGGAGACCCCCACGTCTCTCCAAGCAGTATGTAAATTACTATCCCAACAACATGAACATTTTTGGTCGAGTTATCAAATGATGACAGATCACGACGTCCCTGTTATCAAGGCTTCCTTGAGCCACACATTCTTTAGCTCTCTATATAGAACAGGAGGGCGATGATGTATACGTTGTATGAGATTGGAATGATACTCACACGTGTGTGGTAATATCCACACACATCATGATAATACCCTCGCACGTTAGATGAATATCCACACGTGTCAGTAATACCACAGACCTCACGATTCCCCACACACGTCAGTGATATCCACACACGTTACATTGATATCCACACGTGTCAGTAATACCACACACCTCACGATTCCCCACACACGTCAGTGATATCCACACACGTTACATTGATATCCACACGTGTCAGTAATGCCACAGACCTCACGAATACTCACACACGTCACTAATACCCACACACTTCAGATTAATATCCGTACGTGTCAGTTATACCATAGACCTCAGAATTACCCACAATTACCCACATACACGATAATACTTACACTCGATAGTCATACATACAAATGTCAGTAACACCTACACCAGACAGTAATACCTACACTCGACAGTAGTACCAGCAGCAGAAGGTGTAGTTCACAGGACCACGGCAGAACAGGGTGTAGTACATAAGACCAGGACAGCATAGGGTGTAGTACACAAGACTAGGTCAGCATAAAGTGTAGTGCACAAGACCAGGGCAGTACAGAACGTAGTACACAAGACTAGGTCAGCATAGGGTGTAGTACACAAGACCAGGGCAGCACAAAGTGTAGTATACAAGACCAGTGAAGCAAAAGGTGTAGTACATAGGACCAAGACAGCATAGAGTGTAGTACACAAGACTAGGTCAGCACAAGATGTAGTTCACAAGACCAGGACAATACATAGTGTAATACACAAGACCAGTGACGCACAAGGTGTAGCACACTTGCTCACCATTTTCTGTGTTACTGAGTTAATACAGGAAACAGACAAAGAGCAGCTTTACTCACATCCATTCTCCAGATGTCATGTGCAATGCACCACAACCTCAGCTCCCTCTCCACATTCTGACCCTCCCGACCTTTTTGTGGTTTCCTCTGGCCGATTCATATGCCCTGGTTCAGGCCATTGACAGCACGTCACCCCCTGTATACCACAGCACTCTAATTTGTCCTATCCTATGCACGCCTCACACCCTCCAGTGTGTTTAGGTCCCGATATCTCAATGTGTCTTTCACTCCATCCTTCTAACTTCATAGTTTTCCCCTTATTGTTGTTCCTTCCACTTCAGGCAAGTGTACCTTCTTAGTCAACCTCTCCTCACTCATCTTCTCCATATGTCCAAACACTTACAGCAGACCCTCCTCTCCTCTCTCAGGTATGCTCCTCTGACCACTACTCTTCTGTCTTACCCTATAATTTTTTAATTAGTCAACCCTTCTCAGGCCACATATGTTCTCAACCTTACCATTTCCAGCATATCCAACCTTTCCCTTACTTTTTGACCTAGAGCCCGTGCCTCGCATCCATACAACTCCGTAGGGACTAACGTGCCAGTAAACATTCCCATCTGTCCCCTCACAATCACTGACCTATCGCTCCACACTCTCCTCAGTTCTCCGTGGACCTTAGGCCCCTCACCCACCTTATGACTTACTTCAGCTTCCATCGTTCCATTCGCTGCCATATCTCCTTCCCAGGTATCTTAAATACTCCACTTCCTCCAGGTTCTCTCCATTCAAACTCACATTCCACTCAAAGTGTATAACAGCAACTGACTCGCATCCCACCTTTCCCCTCCCCCAACCTCCCTCCTCAGATTTTCCTCCCTCACCACCTCACCCACAAAGAGACTAATCGAAAACGGTGACATAATACACACTTTTCTCAGACAGATCTTCACCAGGAGCGACTCATGCTCTTCACTTCCTATTCGCACGCACGCCTCACTCTTCAGACAGAACCTCCTCTCTGCTTCTAGTAGCCTCCTCCCGCACCATAGTGCATTATCGAACGCTTTCTTAAGAACCTTAAATCCCACATACAAATCCGCCTTTTCTCTGAATATCACTCACATAAATTCTTCAAGTCAGACATACTTTAACACTCTTGTTCTTATACTGTATTCATATTGCTTAAGTCTAACACAAAGAGCTATACCAATCTATCCAATATAAAACATATTACAACTTTTAAAGAGTATTCCGTAAACACTGCCCGTAGAATTTTCTGGCGACTTTTTGATGAAGATATTCTTAATAGTATTGTAATTACTAAAGGTTATATTCACATTAAAGACTCTGAGTAGGTTGGGAACTAAGATAGAATTATCATTAAACGTAAAAATGATAGATTCTTAGTATCATGATCTTATCAAATGATTTCTTTGTCAAGTTAAGAGAATCATGAATGAAAGATCTAGGATACTTTAACTTGGATCCAATAGAATATATGTTTTCAAACTCATCATCAATAAACTCTGGAGTGCATATACTTAATGTCCTAGAGAAAAATGACTGGAATGATGATAGTTTAATCTCATCATCTTGATGTGAGTAATAATGAATATAAGAACAAACATTGGTGGCTTTCCTGTAAATGCTAAACTTAGACGTGTTTCCAACCTTAATGGATCATGCAATCAAAATATGGTAACAGACAATCATTATCTATTTCCACAGTAGATTTTGTAGAAGGTACTAAATTGTTAAGCAAGGGGAGAAATGTTTATAAATGGTTAAACGTAAAGAAGTCATCTACATCCCTAAACCACGTTGCCTTAAATGGTAAGAAAATTCTAAACAATTTTGTTTCGAAAAATTCCATGTATGAATTGCTTAATACTGGTGAAGGAGGGTTGCCCATCGCCATATCGGACTTCATAGTCTTTTATATATAGTTCTATCTGTTCAAGAAACAGAATTTGAAACAGGTAAATCTAGATCATCCAAGACATCAACTAGATATTCTAAGAGGTCATCAACTGGAACTTTTGTGAACAAGAACGACACCTTAAAACTAGCCACTTTGAAATCAAAATCGACTTGAAGATTAAGCCTGTTAACTAAACCTACATTGATCATGATATTAGAATTTGATGTATTAATAACTCTTGGGCTTAATAAACTAACCATTTATATATATATATATATATATATATATATATATATATATATATATATATATATATATATATATATATATGTGTGTATAATGGGTATGTTTGAAGGAATAGTGGTTCCAGCAATGTTGTATGGTTGCGAGGCGTGGGCTATGGATAGAGTTGTGCGCAGGAGGGTGGATGTGCTGGAAATGAGATGTTTGAGGACAATATGTGGTGTGAAGTGGTTTGATCGAGTAAGTAATGTAAGGGTAAGAGAGATGTGTGGAAATAAAAATAGCGTGGTTGAGAGAGCAGAAGAGGGTGTTTTGAAATGGTTTGGGCACATGGAGAGAATGAGTGAGGAAAGATTGACCAAGAGGATATATGTGTCGGAGGTGGAGGGAACGAGGAGAAGTGGGAGACCAAATTGGAGGTGGAAAGATGGAGTGAAAAAGATTTTGTGTGATCGGGGCCTGAACATGCAGGAGGGTGACAGGAGGGCAAGGAATAGAGTGAATTGGATCGATGTGGTATACCGGGGTTGACGTGCTGTCAGTGGATTGAATCAGGGCATGTGAAGCGTCTGGGGTAAACCATGGAAAGTTGTGTGGGGCCTGGAGGTGGAAAGGGAGCTGTGGTTTCGGGCATTATTGCAAGACAGCTAGAGACTGAGTGTGAACGAATGGGGCCTTTGTTGTCTTTTCCTAGTGCTACCTCGCACACATGAGGGGGGAGGGGGATGGTATTCCATGTGTGGCGAGGTGGCGATGGGAATGAATGGGGGCAGACAGTGTGAATTGTGTGCATGGGTATATATGTATGTGTCTGTGTGTGTATATATATGTGTACATTGAGATGTATAGGTATGTATATTTGCGTGTGTGGGCGTGTGTGTGTGTGTGTACATTGTGTATGGGTGTGGGTTGGGCCATTTCTTTCGTCTGTTTCCTTGCGCTACCTCGCAAACGCGGGAGACAGCGACAAAGCAAAATAAATATAAATAAACATATATATATATATATATATATATATATATATATATATATATATATATATATATATATATATATATATATATATATATATATCACCCTGGATCCCGTTCTTAAGGATCTTGTCGCCTCGAGGCTGCGTCCACGCTGCAGCAGGGTAAGGTAGGCTTCTTTCTAGGTCGGGAAAGTATTCGACGACAGAAAACTATTTTTTTGCTCGCGGACGAAGCTACAGCCTTGTGGACGGTGCCTGCGCTAGTCCCGCACACGCCCAGGACCCCCGCTGGTCGCGCCTCTGGTGTCTGTACTTGACCTAGCGCTCCTCCAGCACACGTACAAGTGCCGGCCAACCAGCTGACCGCCCCTGGCGGCAGAAAATAACACGTCCCTCAAAAAAAGATCTCCCCACGTTGTTTACGTCCAGGTGACAGCTGTACGATGCTTCCCCTTGGCCTACGGGATCTGTTGGTCTGATGATCTCTCGTGAGGTAGTCCTTACGCTCTCTGGACACTAAGACTTATATCCCTGTTGCCTCTCACTTGGCGTCCTGTTTAGATGTGTTGGTAGGCGTAACAACAGTGAGATCAGGTCACCGATTGTGGTAGTTCTAACGGCCATTACGGTAGCGAGGTATGGTTGGTTGGCCCGCAGGGGAGACTAATGTTGAAGAGAGGAAGGTCGCGGGGGGAACGTGAAAGGGAACCCGATATAAACTCCGTCAGGCCAGAGACGTCTACGAGTTGTCGCTCAAGAGGGTCTACGAGAGGGTGTGAGACGTCGGGTCTGTCTGTCTGTCTTCAGTGTACACAAGGGACGTGTCGTGTGCTCAGTTCGTGCATCTGTGAGGCGCAAGAGGCTTTCGGTGACTTCAGTGATGTCGTGTAAAGTGAGAGCAGCAGCCACTCTCCTGGTGAGTGACCCCGGACTTTCCACAAGTATTTCAGTGTCATATATTCGGTACGTGGTATTTCCTGGCTGATCCTTCGTCAGGAGGACAGTACACAAAGGTAGTGATCATTTACTTGTTATGATTCATAATCAAACTCAGTACACTAGACGATAGATATATTATTGATATCCAAGATCGCTTTTACTGCATTCTGTCGTAACTATACACTTTCCACTTCGTTGTGATGGCATGTAATCTAGCAAGTGTTTTCAGAAGTAGCGACTCACGCGGTCTTAATAAACCAGATAGACTTCGTTGGCTTCCTCAGGTTGGGGTGATGATCCTGACGGGGTTGTCTTCAGCCGCTGTACTCCAGCCAGCAGCCTATGATGAGAGCCAGGAGCTCCCGGTCCTCTCTACCTTTAAGGAAATCCATTACGACGTCTCCCACAACCCCGACGGCACGTACGTGTTCTCCTTCTCCCTCCCGCAGCAAGAGCGGGCGGAGGAGAGAGACGCCGACGGCAAGGTGGGTTCCGGGTGGGTTGTGGGCCGCGGTACGCCGACGGCAAGGTGGGTCTGGGGTGGGTTGTGGGCCGAGGTACGCCGACGGCAAGGTGGGTCTGGGGTGGGTGATGGGTATAAGGTCGCAGAAGGTATGATGAAGAGCAAAATGTTAACTAGACTATGATAATTGAGAGGTGGGCGATGGTGGGTTTATGGGTGGAGGGTAGGTCGATGGGTGGAAGGTGGGTGAGTGTGGACGCTGATCTACACTGAGGGTGTAAGGTAGGATCAGACAGTGTACTATGAGAGCGTAAGGTAGCGGGGGAATGAGCGTGCGCGCGTTAAACCTAACGTTACGTGTGGTATAATTGGTAGGCTGGTTGGTCTGGGGAACAGGTTGGGGTGGATAGGTCGGTGTAGATGGGGTTAAGGCAGGAGAGTTTCGTTCAAACAGAGGCAACAACATAGGTAGAGACAAGAGTATGATAACCAGGCCATGGAATGGAGACACGTGGTTCACAGTTAGGAACTGCCAGACCGCTAGACCAAACTGGATGGCATACATGGACAAGCAAACCCTAATTTGTGCTTAACGACCCACAATGAGGTATGAGAAATAAGAGAAGCGATGCAAAAGGAGTTGTCAGTAGAAATACATAAGCCTCCGTGGAGTAGGGGTTAGCGTTCCTGACCGTGACGCATTGACGGGCCGCCCAGGGTCGAGCGTCTGGGTTCGAATCCTGGTTGCGGCATTCGGTCCACAGTCAGCCCAGCTGTTCATCCACCACTAGGGGTTGGTCGATAAAATGGGATGGCCTTGATCTGGACATCAGCTGCCTGTACTGTTTAAGCTAACATAAGATAAATACATGTTAAACATGTTCAACATGATAGTAACAAAAGTAAAACTTGTAACCAAAAATATTAGTATCACAAACTGATGTCCAGGTTACCAGTCGAGTTAGTACTACACTTTCCTATTAACCTTCCAATGGTAGTATTTCTCCCCTATAGTTCATACTATATTTTCTCTTATCTTTTTCCATCCAGTCGTTGAGCCGGAGGGAGTGGTGGGTAGGGAAGGGCGTTCTGCGCTGGTATCCTGTTTCCACCACTGTGTTTATGCCATAAGACAGATAACCTAGTTATATGCCGCTTGGTCTTCTGCTCTATGTCCTTCCCACATACTCCCAATTCCGGTGCTGGAACTAAGGGGCCAAGCGAACCAGCTGCTTGACTGGAATCAAGAATACGAGAGAAAAAAAAGGAAGTTAATTTCTATGTAGACAATTGAGGTTGAGATGTGTCTTAGGCCTCCAGAGCCAAAAATGAAGGCTGAGGGGTACCTCAGGCCACAGACGCTATAATGCCCTATAATCAAAGAACCAGTCCACGTCTCCTTGATAATGGGTTAATTCCCAACGATTTATGGAAAAAAGATGATGATGATAATCTATGTGAACTGCAGACCACAGAGAACTACCTGTTATATTACGCCCAGAGAATAGTTTCTCTACATTTTCAAACATCAGTTCGAAATTTTCGTAGAACTGCTTGGAAATTCTAGTGTTCTGTATTGCGAAATAACTTCAGTCTAACAAATCATGCTTCTGAAATGTAAGTTTAGATGACCTGTTCTTCTCAATTCGTTCTGTGAGAGATAATCATATCTGCTCACATGTTTGGTATGAAACTGAGACGTTTTTAATGTACTGAAAGCAGAACAAATTGTGGCTAAGCCAACATATATCTTCACATCATTTGACTTTTGTGAATGAAATTCGTGACATGTTATGACCTTGACCAGACGATTTTCGTAGAGTTACGTGAAATGATAATGGACGAAAATTGACGATATCACTGGTTAACCTTTCATAGACATAGTATCTTACACGAGTTAGATGCTGACCTTAAACAGCCAGGTCACTGACCCCCCACTACTACTATCCTCAGGTCACCGGCTCCTTCGCCTTCGTGGACAACGTGGGTGAAGAAGTTGCCGTCCGTTACGACGCTGATGAAGAAGGTTTCCGCCCTGAGAGTGACGCCCTCCCTCAGGTAGGTGACCCGTTACGACAGGTGAACCAGGTCCTACCCCCTCAGGTAAATGACCCGTTACAACTGGTGAGCCAGGTACTTCTCAGGTAAATAACCCGTTACAACTGGTGAGCCAGGTACCCCCCTCAGGTAAATGACCCGTTACAACAGGTGAGCCAGGTACCCCCCTCAGGTAAATAACCCGTTACAACAGGTGAGCCAGGTACTTCTCAGGTAAATAACCTATTACAACAGGTGAGCCAGCTACTCCTTCAGGTAAATAACCCGTTACAACTGGTGAGCCAGGTACTCCTTCAGGTAGGTGACCCGTTACAACTGGTGAGCCAGGTACTTCTCAGGTAAATAACCCGTTACAACTGGTGAGCCAGGTACTTCTCAGGTAACGTCACTCGGCCCTACAGGTGTGGGTTATACAACACTGTATCAGCATAATTGATAAAGCAGTTGTAGATGGCATGATACAACCACAAGATTCTAACTTAGTGGAGCTTGATTCCTGACCCCGCCACTCTCCACCAGGCCCCAGAGGACACTCCCGACGTCGCCCAAGCCAGGGAAGAGTTCCTCAGGTACTACGAAGAGACGGCCAAGTTCCTGGAGGAACTGGCCTCCGACGAGGACAGCTCATCGTCATCCGAAGAATCCGACGAGGACGAGGACAGTGACGAAGATGAAGACGATGATTCTGAATCTGAAGAATCTGACGAAGATGAAGAGGAGGAGGAGGAGGAGGAGGAAGAAGAAGAAGAAGGAGAAGGAGAGGAGGGAGAGAAGGAGGCAATACATAGCCACTTCAGCATCAACAACGCAGGGAAGTTCGGCAACGTCTTCGGCAGCAGAGTACCTGAACAAGAGCTGTCGAGGACCACAGTCGCCGACGCTGAGGAAAAGACACGAAAAAGAGAAGCCTTTTACCCCTACGCTGCTGAGCACTTCTTCGGCAGGCGTATCCCCTCCAGCAGGCAGTAGAGACGTCTGTGTCTGCTGGTTCCTGGTGACCATCAAGGCTGCCAGTCAAAACCACAGTCTAGCTCAGAAATGAACTTCGCTTTAAAATGCAACTTCAGGTTTTGATTCACTGTTACATTATGAATCTTATGTTATATTCTATTGATATATATATTTTATTGTTGGTATTGTAGCATTTATATATATATAGGTTATATATAGGTTAATAAAGTTGAAAGTTACTCTCATACTACCATAAAGATATTCTAGTCTAGCCAATAGCAAATAGCTAGTAGACCAAACTGTCCCATGATTCAGGTTCCATTCACTCCTCCTCATACTCACCCGTCAGAATCGCCACTGTTCTTGTCTTCATATATTTGTACAATAAATGTTGATATCATTTCGTCTGTTTATATTCACTGCTGAACCCCTCCTGAGGCCAAGAGGAAGAATAAGTAAACTCAGTGATAATATTTCTAAGGAGAACAGGGACATATGGTAAAGCTCTTCTTATGGGTAATAAAGGTCTCCCCTGGGGGAAGTAAAGTCACCTAAGAACTCTACTTTGGGCAAGTAGAGTCTCTTGTGGGAGAGATGCGTGAGATCTCAACTACACTTTCCAGGGATTTGACAAATTGGTTGTGGAGATGAGGTTCCTTTGAATCATTATAAGTTCTTTACCCTAAATGTCAGTAATGATTACTGAACATGGTTCCATGATTTGTGGACTCAAGGAAGGACAATCTGAAGGTGACTGAAACAGCTTGACTCCTCCAAAGGTCAGGGGAGGTCACCAGTGGATCAGTAGAGGTCATATTTCAACCTGCTATAAACCGAGCTGTTTGGTATTAAACATTGTGAGAAGACAAACTCGTTCGTTCCGATTCTAACAGTTTCTACTCAGTGTTACTCTAATCCTAAGGACAGAGAGGGATTGATTTGTCCTTCTATGGAGTCCTGCTCTCACATCTGGGGTGGTTCTAGCTCTGCATCCTTACTTGACAGAGTTGAATCGAAAGCCGTCCGACTTATAAACTGTCTCAGGCAAACTTCCAAACTTGACCACCTTGCCCTACGCCGTAATGGTGGTTTACTTTCCCTCTTCTATAGGTATTACTTTAGTTTTTTTGCTTCCGATACTGGCTACTTGTGTGCCCCCACCACTATCTAGACTACGCAATACTCAGCAAGCTGCTGCGTCACATAATTACTGGGTGCCCATCGGCAACTCAAGGGTGGGCCGTTTTGATAACTGTTTCTTTCCCTACACGTCGAAGCTTTGGAATTCTCTACCTTCCCATGTCTTTCTCAATAACTATGACCTGGCTGTACATCTCAAAAGACAGGTTTTTCACTTCTCTGAAAAATTCGCAAATACCTTCTCCTTGTCTTTCCTCTCTCCGTTTCATAGTCCTTTTCTATATTTCAATCAAGGCCCGGCCTTGATGTGGACTTTTGTCCTTGATTAAAGCCTTAGACGTAAAAAGAAAAGAGACTTATGAAACCCTGCCATATTGGACGTCAAAATGGATGTAGTGAAAAGCCAAACGATTTCAGCACATAAATAGAAATTCCATCCCATTGCAGAACAAAGTAAAAATTGCCTCCCTGGATACAATAGGAGAATCAAATGATTATACAAGTACAACACGTTGCTAGATTGTGGCTATCATCAGTTGGCCTACGCAGATGGTAGGAAAACGAACTCATAAAGATAAAATGGCCCTCATCTCTACCACTATAATTTGTCACATCCATGTAGAGAGTAACTGAGTTCTCACACGTCTCTCCTACAAGAGACTCTACCTGCGCCAAGTAGAGTCCTTAGGTTACTCTACTTTCCACAGGGTTTTTTCTTATTGCCAGTAACATATTTTCCTGTTCCTTGGGCCTTTTGGGAGAGAGAGAGAGAGAGAGAGAGAGAGAGAGAGAGAGAGAGAGAGAGAGAGAGAGAGAGAGAGAGAGAGAGAGAGAGAGGACCCACGTCAGACCTTCCCCAGGACCAGGGTCAGCTCTGAGCGTCCTTGAGCAACAGGCTTAAAGGAGACATAAATCTCTGCAGAGATATCCACGTAGTCTGGTACACACTAGACCTTCGTTATTGATCAGAACAGAACTCTGTACAACTCTTGACAGCCACACTGAACTCTGTATGACCTTTCACAGCCACACGGAACTCTGTATGACTTTTGACAGCCACATGGAACTCTATATGACCCTTGACAGCCACACGGAACTCTGTATGACTCTTGACAGCCACACGGAACTCTGTATGACTCTTGACAGCCACACGAAGCTCTGTATGGCTCTTGACAGCCACACGGAACTCTGTATGACTCTTGACAGCCACACGGAAGTCTGTATGACTCTTGACAGCCACACTGAACTATGTATGACTCTTGACAGCCACACGAAACTCTGTATAACTCTTGACAGCCACACGGAACTCTGTATAACTCTTGACAGCCACACGGAACTCTGTAAGACTCTTGACAGCTACACTGAATTCTGAATGGCTCTTGACAGCCACACGGAACTCTGTATGATCTTTCACAGCCACACGAAACTCTGTATGACACTTGACAGCCACAAGGAACTCTGTATGACTCTTGACAGCCACACGGAACTCTGTATGGCTCTTGACAGCCACACTGAACTCTGTATGACTCTTGACAGCCACACGGAATTATGTCTGGCTCTTGACAGCCACACGGAACTCTGTATGACTCTTGACAGCCACACGGAACTCTGTATGACTCTTGACAGCCACACGAAACTCTGTATGACTCTTGAAAGCCACACGGAACTCTGTATGACTCTTGACAGCCACACGGAACTCTTTATGACTCTTGACAGCCACACGAAACTCTGTATGACTCTTGACAGCCACACGAAACTCTGTATGACTCTTGACAGCCACACGAAACTCTGTATGACTCTTGACAGCCACACGGAACTCTGTATGGCTCTTACAACCACACAGATCTCTGTATGACTCTTGACAGCCACACAAAACTCTGTATGACTCTTGACAACCACAATGATCTCTGTATGACTCTTGAGAGCCACACGTGATCTTCAATTCAAAGTTTGCAAGGGTTGAAGATGCCCCTGGATGTCTACTTTAGCACAATCTTCCGTCATATTCACATGTTCAATGAGATGCCAAATGGCTCATGGCTCATGGTTGGAGTCTGGTTGAGCAGCTGTTGGTCACGTAGGTCTTCATGGCATCTGTCCCACATCTTGACCCTCCGACTGATGATGTTCGTGTTCAAGGATGTTGACCCTCACTGTTTCCAATTCATGGACATAAGACAGAGCAGCGGTTATTCAGTCATCTCTCGCTCATCATCTGACGAGCCTCCTGAAACAAGGGGGTTAACTATCTATCATTTACCGTACCATTAATCATAGGAACTACCAGGCTCACTTAATGACCCACAGAGGTCAACAAAATCCAACATGAACCAGGTAATCATAACTCCTTATCACCCTGTGGTACAAATCTTATCCCTGATATTTTCATCTGTTTATGGAAATAGTTTTATTACCTCCACAAGAGCACTTTTGAATTCCTCTAAACGCCTGTGAGACATCGCCAGGGTCGTATTAAAAGCAGAAAAGTTATTTGAATACAAATGAAGAAGTCAAACAGCAAGAGATCATTGAGTCACACCAAGGTTGTTCGTTGTAGTAGAGACATAAATTCATGGATTAGTGTCGTCGAAGCAAATAATGTCTGTCGTGTATTTGAAAACATGTGTAAGCCAGAGATCACTCGACACAAGAAGTAATCGCAGCGAAATTTATCAGTGGCGAGGGAGGGATTCTGTTTTGACCATATCTGCGCAAGTGTGTTATTGCGAAAGCGTCAGATGGCTCTGTCATATCAAACGTGCTCCTGCTACACTCAGAGCGTCGGATGACTCGGTCATTATGTAATATCAGTCATGTCACTCCAGTACTTAAAGAGTATCAGATGACACTGTCATTGCCATAACAATCATGTCACACGTGTGTCACACCCACACTTAGAGTGTCACATACTACTCATTATGTCACATTCTTCCCCACAATATTACCAATTTGGATTTATTTCATAACACACCTTTAATATATCGAATTTTCCATGACCCACTTTTAATATATGTATTTGTGGTTACAATATTTTTGGTTTGTTGCTTTGTGGTGTACTTTTGTGAACTAATTCTACCACCGCCGCTGTATTCTGGTACCACATAAGCAGTGCTGTATTCTGGTACCACATAAGCAGTGCTGTATTCTGGTACCACATAAGCAGTGCTGTATTCCGGTACCACATAAGCAGTGCTGTATTCCGGTACCACATAAGCAGTGCTGTATTCTGGTACCACATAAGCCAGTGAGTATGTGGGCAATCGCCCTTACAGTATGGTTAATTATACCACATATATTTTCTGTGTAAAGTAATGAAACATCAAGATATGTGTCGAAGTCATTCGTCTTACACGAATATTCATTTCAATATCCAAATATCTTTGATGACTGAGGCTGATTATATTCTCAGGTCTTAGAGTCAAACAAAGATCAAAGTCGAACTAGAGTGTTTCTCTTCACTTATTTTCATCTTAATCCTGATGAAGCTGATAGACATTTCAGGTCTTTTCTTTTTTTTCTATACCTCTGTTACCCCTTACTTGACCTCCTCCATGACCTTCAAAGGGGCTGACTATTTGGGTCATCATCGGGTTCCTCATTCGTCGGGTCCACGTTGATAGTAACAACACGATAATAAATTCGCTTTTTACAGTCGTGGTGAGGAGTCCTTGTCTCGTCCCTACTATGGAACACACGGTAAAAAAATCTTACCATAAAGGATGGTTCAGATATATTTCGATATGATGAACAAGGTTCGTGTTGTCTCTGTAGTAAGGTTGATAAACGTGAATGTAAGACGATTTTTCCATCGATCATTTTTTTTATGATAATTTTCATCAAAATAAGAATTGAAAAAATATATCTGTTAGGGCAAATGATTAGAAATGTCGCTACTAATTGATATATTACAGTATCATGAGGGCCGGGCTACCGGTGTGAGGCCAGACCAATGGGCATTTCTCAAAATTCTACGTCCGTGATATCATATAATTTCACATAAAAGTTGCTGGATAATTTTTTTTCCCATGTGTAGGTACGTATTCAGCTTTATCCCAGATATCTATTTTGGGTCACCTTGACCAGTTTTTTGAATTGCCTCACACATATTACAGGTCAAATGTACCCTTATTGCTTCTTGAAGCGTACTCAAATGTTTTTTCTAATCTACTTTACTGTCTAGATTATCTATCATAGCATCATATGCCATAATGTGGAAATGTTAACATAGCTTCAACATGTTTACCCACACACCTATGATAACATCTGCCACTTGAAATAGCTTAAACTCTTTCCACCTTCGTCAATATCCTTCTCTCTACGAATATTTCTTGATGTTACAATAATGTTCTTGTAACTGACATGATCACTTAATTACCTTGACTATTCCCTGGTTTTTCTGTTTTACTTCTCGTTATCCAACTTAGAATTTTAATTCAGTCAGGTGAGGGTCGTCCTTAATGCACATATCAGGTCTTATGTAGAAATACTGCCACAAGATTTTATAACTTCACCTATCCTCCTGTGAACAGAGTCACAAATCTATCATCAAAACTGAACATCTTACTGAAGAAGGCATTGTTCCCAGTACGGATCCTAGATAGCACTTCTGGAATAATGCTATCAGATTTGCCTCATAAAAGACGAACAAGCAGTCGATGTTTCTGCAGAAGCTTCGCCCATCTCTCCATTACTACATTGTTAGTACCAACGTGACAAAATTAAAGTGCATCGTAGTTAGTGCCACCAAAGGCAGCCTCAACAACATCGGTTACTTCACCAGTCCAGATATTTGGAATGCTAAAGCATTTACGGCTTGATGAGTTCCTGACACCGAAATCCTCCAGCTGACCTCAGATTGTAGTTACACAGCAGATTGACCTTTTCTTCATTGACCTCGATATCATCCAAAGACAGAAAGCAATCTTTTATCGTTACTGGCAACAAAGGAAAACATTTGATGGCTTGGCAACTCCTGCGCTGCTTAGAAAGGTCGGAATGTATGACTGGGGAAAGATGGATCAGCATGAGGTGCTTAAACAACAATAGCTTTATTCTGAGATGCGACCAATAAGCTAGTTTTAACGAGCTCCTGAAGGACATACTCCAAGTGGATTAGAAAACTCTTTTTACCAACAAATGTAGTCATCTCTTCCTCCAGGATCCGTCCCCTTCGAGCCAACTTGCAAACCAAATAAGGGTAGAGTAATATCATTAAAAAAAAAAAAAACTGGACTTGCCAACGTCCCTTTTTGAACAAAAACAGTTTATGACCCGAACTTTCTGTAAGGGTTCTGCACCTTCGACCTTATGGCCACTGACCGCGTTCCTTGATCAGCAAGTGTGATGCTTACCGTGTTGTCTCTATGTGTACCGTGTTCTCTCAGATCAAGTGACCTGAAGGAGTTTCTTCCCTTTCGTTTTACGTCTAGACTGATAGCACCTCTCAGGACTACAGAAGAGAACTCATTTAAAGACAATTAGAATAACAGAAAAGTCCTGTCTTGAAAAAATGAGGGAAAAAACAGATCAAAAACGGATGAATTAGGCTATAACATCCGACCTGGATTCATAAGACGCAGGAGCACACAGCAGGCACGTCTGTCTTTGAGGAAGGCTAGCATGAGAATGAATATAAAAAGATAACGTAGAAGATTACAGTGGAGTGTGGTTGTGTATATTGGGTTCGATTATGGGTCATAAAGCCTCCCGGAGATGTTGGCCATGATGTATTGACTACTGGCACAAGATTATTGACTGTGTGAAGATGGAAGTTAAGCTGACTTGTAAGCATTTATTTTCCTTCATTTACTTGCGAAGATAATCTACCTGCTGAATTAGATGACATGGTCAGAGATGAGGATATCAGGGAAAGATTGGGAAATCTGTATGTAGAATCACTGAAACTTTGCTGATTGGAGAGTTAGTTCTTTTTCTGGTATACAGTTTTAAGAGAATAGATACCACAACTTGTAGTGGATAGAGAAGATTGGATGCGAAGAGATTAGGAATACTGGAGACTGAAATGGTATTGGATTAGGTATGTTGGATAGTTGGAGATTACAAGTGTTAACCATTAGGATCGGGACAATCAAAAGACTACAAAAACATAAGATTCACTGGATGCAAAGTATAGAAAAAGGAATTCTTAGAGGATTCTGAACAGCGTAGTTAAATAGTACATCTTGAGGTTCAGTAGTTCTAGAGAAATAAGGAGAACTCAAGATAATGAGAAATAGCACCAGTTGACATATAACTCAACCTACATCTACAAAATTAATTATCCTCCACACTCGTTGCTCTTGAGTCTGGTAATACTGCAGCCAGAGACAGTTTGATTATCTCTTAATATCTGTCCCCAAAGACCTAGATATGAGAAAGGAGACTAAACAGACCAAAAATGAGCTGCTAGACTTCAAAAGATCCTAACGTCCCCTCCTCCAGAACTCAAAGAGGAGGACAGAGAACAGACCGCCAGAGGACAAGGGCCCGTACCAGGTACATATCTGGCGAATCTAACAGTAAGAACAAGAGACAAAGACTCAGTGCTAAGGGTGACTCTCTTGGGACATGGAAATGAGGCTCGGTAGAAATATCAACTGAGGAAACACTTGCACTTCGTCTTGCACCTCCTCGCCAACAGTTATCTTCATCAGTTCTAGATGTTACTGTCTAGTGGCTGTTAAAAACGTAGAATGGTTATGCTCCAATGGTTGATTGCGAGAGAGAAAAGGGATGGTGGCCACTAATTGGTGAGGATATGACGAGGATGTTGTCCATTGCCTGGTGAGATACAGATGAAGGGTTCCGAACTCGCTTGTTTAGATGTAAAATGCGAGCAGTGACTGGTGAAGTGGAAACTGAATATATGCCAGTGGTCAATAAAGATAGACAGTCGATATTGTCTATGGTTGGTGAAGATTTGAGTGGATGTTTTTCCTTCCTAGTGATGGTTTACAGTGGATGTCATCCACTGACCATTGGTAGGTGAAGATTCAGAGTGGATGTTTCACAGTGGTTTCTTAAGACACACAGTGAATGTTATCTTGTGGATGATTATTATAAGTTGAGTGCTTCATTCACGGAGGATTTATGGCCGGAGTCAAGCAACAGCACAAAAGGGAAAGTTGGAGGCACAAAAGAATACACGAGATATTTATTTCCTCTTGAATTTGATCATAAAACCTGCTGGCTGTAGCGTACAGACTACACCAGTGATGACTCTTACTGAGCAGTAGGGAGTGGCAGAGTGTCAGGTAGGGGGTATGGTAACGCTGGCAGTGTGAGGGAGGAAGTGGGAGAGGTAGGGAGATGGCAACATGGGTAGTGTGATGGAGGGAGGGAGAGAGGCTAGGGGATGGTGACATTGTCAGTGTGAGGGAGGAAGGATGATTCTAACGTTGGTAGTGTGAGGGAGGAAGGGTGATGGTAATGTTGCTAGTGTGAGGGAGGAAACAGATGGTAAGGTTGACAATGTAAGGGAGTAAGGGACGTAATGGGATGGTATCGTTGCCCATTTGATGGAAGAAGGGACATAAAAGGATGGAAACGTTGACAGTGTGAGGGAGTAAGGGAGGGAGTGTGATGGTAACGTCGACAGTGTGAGGGAGTAAGGAAGGGAGTGTGATGGTAAAGTCGACAGTGTGAGGGAGTAAGGGAGGGAGTGTGATGGTAACGTCGACAGTGTGAGGGAGGAGAGGCATATGAGGTGAACTAAGCAACACAACAGGATAGATAGATGGAAGGTGATGGAATATGACCTGACGCACTACTGTATCGCATGTTTAGGGAGACCCACATTGCCTTGGTTGTGGCAAGAAACAGCTGACCCAGATGTCTGGTAGCCAAGGAGAAGTGAGATCCCTAAGTGGTCCAGTTACCTACCCTGTTCATCCTGCTGTTGCTATACAGACTGGACCTGACCCAACCTTTAACTGACCCTCTCCAAGGGCAGGGGCCGGAGGTGAAAGGTCACAATCCACATTAATTCTTAGTTATTACATCATTCACGTCTGTGTCAGTGTTGAAGACATTTAAGATGTTGGCATCTCATTCAACATCTTAACCAGAAGGATAATTACAGAGACTCTTGTACCCTTTTCAGCTCTCCAGCGAACAGGTGCGACATGTTCCTTGATTATTCGTACGCAATGCACCTAAAAGTGTTCATAAAAACAGACAGGAGTAATATTCTAACAGGTTGACAGTGTTTTTAGAGATTCCTCACCATGGTTTATCGCCCTTCAAGGTCTTGTTCAAGGGTGGGAGGTCGCGGGCAGTGTGAAAGGCATCCCTCTTCCTAGATATGACCCCCGCGACCCAATATAAACTCGAGCCTCCGTCATCGTTCACAAGTTGTGGTTCAGAAGGGACTACGAGAAGGTGTGGACTGTAGTGAGTCTGACGATACCTCATAAAGGACTAGTGTTGTGCTCAGCACCAGCCGTTGTTAACACACCTGCACCAGTACAATACACAAGAGACTTCAACTATGTCTTATAAAGTGATCTACGCCATCTCTTTCCTTGTAAGTAATTTCAACTATGTCTTATAAAGTGATCCATGCCATCTCTTTCCTTGTAAGTAATTTCACTATATCATATGAAGAGATTCACGCCATCCCTTTCCTTGTAAGTAATTTCAACTATATCGTATAAAGTGATCCACACCATCTCTTTCCTAGTGAGTACTTTTAGATGTTCCTACGTTCAAGTTCTAAGCACATGTTGTTATAGATCGATTCCAATCGCAAACGACTCCTTAAAATTATTCTAAGTACGGCAGGAAACTTGAATACCTCCTTCATAATCTTTGCACTGAAAGGCATTTCAATCCCATAAAGAGTTTTTAGGTAAGATATTTTGCCACAGACCGCAGAAGAACATATCAAGTACCAGTTTGTTCTTTCCTTCTTCAGGTAGGTTTCATGCTCCTGTTTGGGGAGTCCTCAGCTGCTGCCCTCCCATCAGATGATCTGGACGACTTCTCAGACGAGTCCGACGGTAACTACGTGTTCTCCTTCTCCCTCCCAGACCAAGAGAGGGTAGAGAACAGGGACGCTTTCGGCAAGGTAGGTCTGGAGTGAGTTGTGGGTGCAAGACGAGTCATGGGGTGGGCGTACGGGCGCCAAAGGAAAAATGGAGCCAGGGTGGGTAAACAGAAGGATGTTGACGGCAGTGATGTGGAGATGTGATTGCTCTGACGGAACTCGGTGAAGTTGAGAACAAGTGAGACAAGAGAAACTGCTGATGTGGGATGTGTGAGGACGAGTGATGGATGATGTTGAAGGCTGGGTTTAAGGATAGTAGTGATGGGATGCGGCAACTACAGTGTTGAGGGTGGATAAACTGGGTAGTAAACAAGTGTTCAAGGGGGAAACTGGCACAGGAGCTGGTTAGTGAGAGTGAACGCTCCAGGAATGACGAAGATCAGCTGCCAGCAACAGTGTAGCAACAAGAAATAGATCAACAGAAACCAATATTCAGCAAGGATACATTACATTAATAAAGGGTCACGAAAAGCAAATAGATCAATATTTACAAAAAAGATGAAGTATTGACAGTCATTGATTGTTGCTAAGCATTTTCCTCAGGCTCGCTACTCATACTGAAATTCGTCACAGCAAACCAAACCTCATTCCTAACTCCAACACTGCTTCGTCCTCAGGTCACTGGATCCTTCTCCTTCGTAGACAAGGCTGGACAAGCAGTGTCTGTTCAGTTCGACGCTGACGAAAATGGTTACCGCCCTCTAAGCGACGCCCTTCCTCAGGTAGGTCACAGTTGATCACATATTCAAAAGACAAAGTCCTTGACATCAAACCACTTGTCTGGTCTTGTACAGAACGTTCGCTTACCTTCCACTCTTCCCCAGGCCCCTCTGGACACTAACGACGTTGCCCTCGCAAGGCAGCAGTTCCTCAGGTACTACGAAAACAGAGCCAAGTTCCTGGAGGAGGTGAACTCCGACGAGTCCAATTCTTACGAGGACTCTTTTGAAAGTGACGAAGATGACTCAAGCTCTGAGGAAGATGATGATTAGAAGAGGAGGTAGAAAATGATTCCAAGACGAACAACCAGGGAATAACAACCAAGCAACAGCCGGTTCAGAGGATTAGGACGCAGGAAGCAGGTCACCCTCTCCCGTTTACTGGAGTCCTACCCTACTGGAGACGCCCCTCCCACAGCAGTCAGCAGAACTCTGACCAGCCTCCTGGAGCAGGGGAAACTCCTGGACTGGGGACAAGCTGGGTCAAATATTCCCCTGTGGTGCTCGCCTTGGACCTCAGCTTTACCTGAGATGATCAACTAGACTCACGCATTTTACAGGATCCCATGTCAAATCTTATTTATTCTACATTATGACATTGCATAATAAATAGTTCATTCTTTGCCATACTTTTCTATTTCATTTATTCACCAAGTTGATTATCCTTGTGGTGTATATGCAGTGAAGAACGTTGCTTCATCACACACCTGTGACCATACGTAGTGGGTCCTGGTGTTGTGAGTGAGACATGGACAACATTCTTATCAGTAGAATCATCTCAAAGACTCCAATTCCATATCAAAGCCATGTCCCTGGCAAGATCTTAAGAAATCTGGCTTAAAAGATAGAAAAGTGTTGAAAAAAGAGGATACAGCATTCAATCGTTTGGAAAGAAGTAGTAAGCCTTCCTTTTAAAGTGAGTCAGGTCGTAGATGTTGGGGAAGATATGAGTAGGTGAATAGCTCTAAAGCTTAGCGGCGTAAGGAAAGAAACAGACATCACAATGGATCACTTTTGAGTCACTAACGCCTACACAGTAATTATGTGACGCAGCAGCTTGCCGAATGCTGTATGGTCGAACTAGTAGCGAGGGGGCACACAACCAGCCAAGTCTCTGGAGCAAAAACCAAAGCAAAACAAAATAACATCGCCCAGCTCTAAGACTAACACTATTCCTAACCAAAGCAAAACAAAATAACATCGTCCAGCTCTAAGACTAACACTATTCCTGACTCCAACACTTCGTCCTCAGGTCACCGGCTCACTCGCCTTCGAAGTCAAAGCTGGACAGGAAGCGTCTGTTTAATTCGACGATGACGAAAATGGTTACCGTCCTCAGGGCGATGCCTTCTTCAGGCAGGTGTTTGTTAATCATCTATTCAAAAGACCAACATCGAGGCCTGTATTGCTTTGAGGTCAGATGGGGAGAGTCCGTAAGCTGGATTGTAGGTTTGAGAAACTCCTCAAGTGTGAGAGAAATACTCACACAAGGAGGGAACAATTCCTTACATAATCGGGATATCTGTTCGTAAGAGACTTTTGGCATCTAAACAAGCCCTCTCCTAGTTTCTCTGAGGTATACGCATAGCTATCTATGTACTATGGACTTTGCATGACAATTCTGACGTGACACTAATATCATTTATCTTTATCATAAAGCGTTTAATGATGGACTGACAGAACCATCGAAAGTATGGAAATTCTGAGGGGAGTCAAATGGAAAAGAGGAAGAAAGTAGGCTTGAGAGGCATTAAGTTTTTCTAAGTTGCTTCTTCTCTATTGGAAGATCCTTTTATCTTAAGTTGAAGAGAAATCAGGGGCCAAAGTTCAAAGGTATATGACCTCAAAATACGAGGCTGGATGCCGTCTTGTCCATAGACTCATCTTGTTCCTAGAGAAAAGTACTCTTGGATTATGAGAAAGGATATTGCAGTGAGGGGCTGACGAACGGTAAGGATGCCACAGATGGTTAAGAAGTCTTAAAGCAGTTCAAGACTCAGATGGAAGATTATAGAGAGAAAATGAGATGGTTAATCATCAGGAGATAAAACTACAGCGTCTTCAAAACGATCATACGTAGGAAGCGTATGATGACAGAGGTCACTGGTTACAGATAGGAGGCTGTCACACTTTTCTTGACTAAACGAAAGCTCTGCTTCACAGATAACCTTTACAGCGATGCAGAGACGAAAGCAGAATGAGAGATGTTCTCAGGTTCGACGCTCCAGATCCCTTGCTTGAATGGACTCGAACTATAGTTTGTGAACGAAAGACTGGAAGAGGAAGATGTAGAGGATGAAGAGATATATGTCTCTCCATTCCTGCAAAACTACATAATCATTATTCATTCAAGAAAGACACAGAAGCATCGTTCAAGGTAAGGCGATAACCTCACCACGGTCAGCTGATAAAGAAGTTCTTAAGTTATTCCTGTTAGTGCTATGATAGGGTTAGTATTGACCGTCAGAGTGGGCAACAGATGAGGGAGATGTAACTGGCAAGCTGAGTTTCATAAGTTTAGAAAGACAGTGGTTTAGTGAAAAAGAAAATCGGGTGCAATATTGTGAAGCCTTGCTTTTCTGCGGTGGGTTTATTTCGACCACTTACCTTGATGGTTTACTGAGAAGTGGGTCTGGATGAACCATCTGTTTGAGTTATCTCAAAGTTTAACAGCAAAATTACATCTAAGATCAAGTCCCCCTGTAAGGCTACGTGGGGCCTCTCTCAGTGTTTCACATACCAGTTTGCTGGAAGCCAAAGAGGAAGGTTTGCTTGTCTCTGCACTGGGAATCTTCGATACTGAGGTTCATTGTCTCATTAAAGCTAGACTTCAATTTTTCGTCATATTCCCTGAGTCTGTCACCCCTAGACTATGGCGAAGCCTTTAGGAAGTAGATTAATCATGCGAAAGTTGAATACGTAATAGGGAGGAAAAAGGAGCGTCATGGACACAAATGGTACTGGATCTCTCTTACCACCATCTTTAGGTCTTCGATCTTTTTATCTAATATGACATCGATGGCACGACGGGTAATGGGAGATAACCCACCATTTACCAAGCTCTCATTAGAGATGGGGGTCCCACCGTTGTAAGGTTCCCCTCCCCCCTCCCCCCGTACAGTACAAATAGGTGATTGAATAGTTGCAAGTGCGAGGTCATCCGTCATTATCTCTACAACTTCTGCCAAGGTACCATTATCAAAGAAGCAATATATCTATCACTGGGAGTTGGTTATGAATGATTTGGAACGTAGATAGACCAGAAGAAGGCGGCCACCTTTCAGCTGTACAAACTTTGCCACATACCAAGAGGATCATGCATATATTTGCACATAGTTACACATATGAATGAAGCAAGAATGAAAGCCATAAAGTTTTCTCATGAAGTCCTCAACTTTCCCCAATGTTAAGGTCATTCTCAAAATCCAATTTGAACATGGCTTTATTAAGGGTAAGAGTCTAAACGTAATTGTGCAACTCCACAGCTCAGGCTAGGCCGACACCAAACTCGTTTGACATGAAGCAGATGGCTGTCTCACTAATGACACTTTTGACAGCCACTCTGGCTACCAGACACTGATGACAGTGGTTCTCATGCTACAAGACTTCCTTAAATCTTAAAGAGAAGGCCGTCTATTGATCCAGTAGACGGTACAATCTTAGGGCGAGAGAAAAGAAGCTTCCATTTTCTGGACCCAAGCAGTTTGGACCATAAGTTCGTCGTCGTGCTTGTCAGTTTATTCTTCTCAAGAGTTTGTTCCAATCCCAAGGGATTGGTTAAAGTTTCCAGTAGCCTTTCTGATAGAATATTAGATTCTTTTTCTTCATGTTCTCACTGATGTTTTTATCTTGACGCCCTGCCTCTAACTCTTGCGTGTATCACGTATTGCAAGCCATGACACCCTCTTTCCACGCATTCTCTCGTTCCAGTCTCTTTTCCATCCTCGCCTTATTATGTCTAATATGTAGCCCATATCTTTTGCTCGCTGATTCTTCATACTAAACCATCATTTCCTAACAATATAGAGGTGTAAGAAATATATATTCACTATATACAGTCTTTAATGAGAGACATTGTGTAGGTCCGTGAAGACTAGAAGCTGAGGATACAGCTGACCAGCTATATTTCTTGCGGTTAAGTTAGGAAGGAAATAGACTATGCAAAGCATGAATCATCGCCTAGCTCACTGCACCTGACCCATTATGGATGGTCGCAGTTCTGTGTTGAAGCAACGCTCATCACTGAACTAACCTCACGAGGGTCATTCACTTAGTGAATAAATGAAATGATAAGATATGACACAACATGAACAATAATGTATTTATATAAAGAATTAATAAATGTTGGTGTGAATCCCTGTAAACCTATGGAGGGAGCAGAGTATTATTTCAAGAAAACCTAAGAATTAAGTTGAGCATCAAAGGAATCGTCTTAGTCAGCGATGTTGACAGAAGGGCGTCTCCTGAAGGGAAAGGACTCCACAGTGAACAGGAGAAGCTGACCTGCTTCTCATCAGCTGTCCTCCTCCTCTGGGAAGGCTGGTGACATCTGTTACTTAGTCGTTATTCTGAAGATGGTCATCTTTGAGACACTGTCTACCTTCTCTTCTTCTTCTCTTCATCGACCTCATCAGCTTCATCGATTTCTTCAACTTCTTCAACTTCCTCAACAACTTCCACAACTTCCTCGACTTCCTCGACTTCTTCAGAGCTTAGATCATCAAGGTCTTCGTCACTGTCCTCATCAGATTCTTCTGAGGACTCGTCACTGTCCTCATCAGATTCTTCTGAAGACTCGAACTCGTCGGAGGCCACCTCACTCAGGAACTCGACCCTCTGTCCGTAGAACTTGAGGAACAGGTCCCTAGCGATGGCAACCTCGTCAGTGTAGTGTGGGGCCTGGGGGAGAGTGGCAGGTTAGGAGCAAAGTCATAAGGGCAAGAGACACTATTGCAAGTCAAAGTGATATCCAGAGAACAAGAGTTTACCAATCATGTACCTGAGGAAGGGCGTCGCTCTCAGGATGGTAACCATCTTCGTCAGCGTCGAAATGAACAGACACTTCCTGTCCAGTTTTGTCTACGAAGGCGAAGGCACCGGTGACCTGAGGATGAAGTGCTGGGTTAGAGATGAAGTGAGAAAGGACTAGACCACATGATTTTTTCATATCAAATCATGGCATGAATAGTAAGCCAAAGGTTAATTTCTGTAATTGTCAAATATTTCACTCATTTTCATTGGCTTATAGAGACACTTTCATATTCTGTTCGCATCACTTTAATAGCAAACTTACTTAGATTTGATTTCTTTTAATGTATCATTTGTTGCCACAGTGTCGCTGGCAATATCTGTTCGCCATCTCACATGTAGTGTTTACCCTCACCAGCCAACTCCTGGACCAGGTCACTGCTCGAATGCATCTTAGCTCACCCAGATCACCCACCTTCAACACCACTACCGCTGTATTCCATCATTTGCCTTAAACTCAGCCTCCGACAACATCCATTACTCTCCTCACACATCTCACATCAGTAACCTGTCTTGCCTCAGCTGCTGACTACCTCACCCGAACTCCACTCATCGGAGCCTCACCTTGACTCATCTTTCTGTTCACCGGTCTCACGCGAGCCCCTGTGCCCACCACCCACACCAGACTCACCTTGCCAAAGGCGTCCCTCTCCTCCGCCCGCTCTTGCTGCGGGAGGGAGAAGGAGAACACGTAGGTGCCGTCGGGGTTGTGGGAGACTTCATGATGGTTTTGCCTGAAGGTGGAAAGCAACGGCACGTCGTCCAGGTCATCTGTTGGGAGCGCAGCGGCTGAAGACACCCCCATCAGTAACATGAACCCTACCTGAAGAAAACATTCTGTATTATTCTCGATACTATCTGGGACCTTATCTTTATCTTTATACTGATAAACGTTTATACTAACAAATCTAGTGTAAAAAAAATTTCAGTATTCGATTAGACTTTGACCTACAAAATAAGGTAAAGATTGAATTTGTACCTTTCTATAAGATGATGATTCCTGTGCATTCACTAATGCTTGCTACTGCCACAAAATGACTTGGTTCAAGGAATTGAATGTAGGAACGTGATGGAAGACTTACCAGGAAAGAGACGGCGTGGATAACTTTATAAGCCATAGTTGAAGTCTCCGAGTCTCTATACTGTTGCAGTAGTGTTACAACGGCTAGGCTGAGCACAACACTTGTCCTTTAGGAGTTTCGCCGGTACACTGTCCGCTACACCTTCTCGTAGTCCCACCTGAACCACAACTTGTGAATAATGCTGGATTGCCTGAGTTTATATTGGATCGCGCTTAAGGGAGGCGACTGCCTTTCACGGCTCCAGCAGCCTCTCTCACTCAACAGGACCTTGAGAGGTCAAGCTTGCACTGGAGAAAAAAAAGAGAATGTCAGGTTTAGTAGTGTAGAGAACCATTAGCTATATCCTATATGTCGCTAACTATAACCTATAATGGTTTGCGAAATACAGGAGTGTATGTCAAAGTGAAACAGCTGCAGGAAAGAATATGATAAAGGTATCTCCATTACTGTTTTGTTTCGTTATCCAGCAAAATGCTTTCATCGGGAAACGTTTTCTTTTTCTGAACTGAATACTGTACATTGCTTAATAAATGATTACATGCATATTAAGCTTGAGTTTTTGCCTCAGGTCCCTCCATATGTCGTCAGCAGCCCGGGTGAAGGGCAGTTAAGGATCAGGTTAGGACAAGTTTGCCACAGACTGGAGACAAGATCAGCGAGGTATGTATGGACGAACTCCACAGTGGACAAGCTTATCCTTGACTCCCTCGCATGTAGGTCACCAACCCCATGTTGCCACTCGCATACTGTAGAACTCATTATGTTGCCGTCAGTACATTGTGGGGCCCCTCATATTACCAACAATACATGGGGAGCTTTTCGTATTACCACTATACACTGTGGGATTCATATTACCATTAGTACACTGTGGGATTCATATTACAAGTACACTGTGGGATTCATGTTACCACTAGTACACTGTGGGATTCATGTTACCACTATACACTGTGGGATTCATATTACCACTATACACTGTGGGATTCATATTACCACTATACACTGTGGGATTCATATTACCACTAGTACACTATAGGACTCCTCATGTTACCACTAGTACACTATAGGACTCCTCATGTTACCACCAGTACACTGTAGGACTCCTCATGTTACCACTAGTACACTGTAGGACTCCTCATGTTACCACCAGTACACTGTAGGACTCCTCAGTCCTCCTGATTCATGAAGCTTGGTGTCCTTGAACTCTCTTGTGCAGACAGTGGTCATTTCTCTCTATCGGTCTATCACATCTCAGAGAGGAGGTTATCAAAGCCAACCAGACACTGTGGGTAGGGTATGTGGAGTGAGATGGCCAGCGGACTAACAGCTTTTAATATAATTCAAGCACGTTCCTGGTAACCAAATTATCTGACTTAACTAAAAGATGAATCTACACTCAATAATATCTATGACTTTGGTATAAAAAATTATCACCTGTCCATCGATCTAAATATTTCTTTTGGGAGAGACAACTAATATATTAGTTAATGACACCTCAATATTTTCTGGATTTAGATAAACAACAAATCCAGAAGTTATCATAACTGGAGCTTAGATATAATGCAAATTGGTTTGATGTTGATTCTTACATAGAGATTAATGGAGTAGCGATGCCTGTGAGACCAACCTCGACAAAAGATATTCCTCTGTTACCATGGAAGGTTGTGTTTTGGAGCATTGCCCTGTAAAGATTAATCGAGCATCATATAGAAGATACGATGGTCATATATTCAAATGCTGGTCGAAAGCATTTCTAACTTGAAGTCAAAACAATCAAACATTGTCTTGATTTTTCATTATCACGAAAGTAATCATCGTTTAACATCTCTATGTACAGAAATCCAACACATACAGGACTTAGTACTGAATATTTCATGTTATATTCCCTGCAATATAAATTTCTGAAATGAAAGTCTTTATAGCGCATACTACCTCTGTCCAGATTTCATATCATTTGATAGAATTAAAACTATCTTATCTAATGTTTTGTCACAACTCATTTCTAGTGTAGCCCTTTATCAAGACAATAAGCAGTTTCTAGATATCATATACCAAACTGCTAACTCAGTTATGCTATACCCAAGAGGTCAAATATGTCACATTTTGATATTATGATTATTCACGTGAGAAGATTATCAAGTTATCAGAGGTGTTTAGCAAACATTATCTTAAACTGACTTTGGATTCATTTCTTGAGTCATTCTCTCTTTAAACATCATATGAGGGTACATGTTTCCAAGATCTGTTCACTTTTGACGTCATTAAGTTGATAAGTTACTTGAGAGTTATGATCGAGTTACTTCTTACTTTACTTTCTTTAATCCTGAACAAAATAATCTTTCCAATCTTTCCCCACAACTAAGATCCCTCATTTATTTCTGGTACATACTTTGCTGCTCTCCTCTGGACCTTCTTTATCAGTTCTTCATGCATCTTGTGTTCATTGATTTAACTTTAGAAGCGTATTCTAGCCTTGGCCTAATCCGTGAATAACATTATTTGCGCTTCCCTAGTGAAAAGGATTCTAAGCATTTCTCTACATCTACCTCTGTCCTATATTCTTCCCACACGAAGCTCTATATTTCTATTCTTTTCTTTCACCACATGAAGCCTCGAAAGGAGCCATTGAGCTGATGGTGTCGCATTCCATTTACAGATCTGTCCTCCTTGACATAGTTCCTCACTCTTGTCACCCTCTTGCACTGACCCAGCGAATGGATCTGACCCGAACCATAGATGGTCACCTCAAGATACCCTGTCGTGAATGGTTGAGTCATATCATATGTTCATGCACCAGTCTCAAGTATCTATTATCAAAGTAAACTCTACGTCATATTGGCAGATTTCAGTTAGCCTCTAATAAAAGAAAGAAATCACAGCGATCTTTTTTTCATACGCCAGTTCGTAATGCATGACGTATAACATGGACTTACTCGCAGTTATATAAATTGTAACTAAAAATGCATATCGTGGTAAGTATATCTCTACACCGACCATATAGAAAGAGTCATCTCTTTTTTTTTTCCTTTACTTTCTAGCAGGACACTTTGCCCGCCACCATCCTACCGAGCTCACGTGAAAGGCAGACCCACTCCTAGATACGACCCAGCCACCCAATATATACTCGGCCGTCCAGCGTCGTTTATAGAGTTGTAGCTCAGGAAGGACTACGAGAGGGTGTGGACGGTGGTGTGTCTGACGATTCTCATAAAGGGCAAGTGTTGTGCTCAGCACCAGGCCGTTGTAACACTCCTTGAAGAGGTACAAGACACTGGAGACTTCAACCATGACATATAAAGTGATCCACGCCATCTCTGTCTGGTGAGTAGGATTAGGAGTTCCTCTGCTCAATTTCTGAACATGATAAGTTACTCTAGGATCATAACAGACAAAGTTCACTGGTTGAACATTGTGTTCATTATAACAGAGATCATAATTAACTTCTTGAATACCTCGTACATTCTTTGGTGAGACATATGAAGTACAACAATTTTATGAAATCTTTCAGTAAAAAGTGTATAAACACTGACATCAGCACAATATATGCAATCTAATCGTTGTTGTTGTCTTCTTTAGATAGGGTTAATTCACCTGATGGGGGCGTCCTCAGCCGCTGCGCTCCCAACAGATGACCTGGACGACGTGCCGCTGCTCTCCACCTTCAGGCAAAACCATCATGACGTCTCCCACAACCCCGACGGCACCTACGTGTTCTCCTTCTCCCTCCCGCAGCAAGAGCGGGCGGAGGAGAGAGACGCCTTTGGCAAGGTGAGTCTGGGGTGGGTGGTGGGCACAGGGAAGCCGACGGTAAGGGTTGGGTCTGGGGTGGGTGACGGGTACAGAGACATCATGGTTAGACATTATGGTTAGATGAAGGGATGAAGGACCTGTAGGCACTATGAGAGGGTGGCGTAAATGGATGGAGTTCAGTTGATGTGTGAAAATGTTGAGGTAAAGTAGACTATAATGGATGTGGTAGGACAGTAGCGATGTTAATGGAGGTTGAGGTTAAAGATAACGATAGGATACAACAGCAGCAGTATAGAGCTCTTGCATCAGTTCAACTGGTGCAGGAGTTAACTGGTGAGGTGAACATTACAAAAATAATGGACAGACACTGCCGAAAATACTGTGACACCAGCAGATTACATTCAAAGGAACAAGTAAATTGTATTCAATACGTTTTTGACTTATTCCTTAAGTTGAATGAAATCATATGGTCTAGTCTTTAGACTAATTTCGTCCCTGAACCCAGCACTTCATCCTCAGGTCACCGGTGCCTTCGCCTTCGTAGACAAAACGGGACAGGAAGTGTCTGTTCATTTCGACGCTGACGAAGATGGTTACCATCCTGAGAGCGACGCCCTTCCTCAGGTACATGATTGGTAAACTCTTGTTCTCTGGATATCACTTTGACTTGCAATAGTGTCTCTTGCCCTTATGACTGTGCCCTTAACCTGCCACTCTCCCCCAGGCCCCACACTACACTGACGAGGTTGCCATCGCTAGGGACCTGTTCCTCAAGTTCTACGGACAGAGGGTCGAGTTCCTGAGTGAGGTGGCCTCCGACGAGTTCGAGTCTTCAGAGGAATCTGATGAGGACAGTGACGAGTCCTCAGAAGAATCTGATGAGGACAGTGACGAAGACCTTGATGATCTGAAGCTCTGAAGAAGTCGAGGAAGTCGAGGAAGTTGTTGAGGAAGTTGAAGAAGTTGAAGAAATCGATGAAGTTGATGAAGTTGAGGAGATCAATGAAGAGAGGAAGAAGAAAAGGTAGACGAACGAGCCCTGGAGTAGCGACTAAGATCCGGTTGTTGCCAGCTGCCCCACAGTGAGGATGAAAGAGTAAATGGGAAACAGGCCAGCGTCTCCGGGTCACTGTGAAGCCCTTCCATTTAGGACACGCCCTTCCACCAGCAGTCTGTACAACTCTGGCCTACCTCCTGCAGCAGCGGTTGGGTTGGAGACACTCTGGGTCAGCTGTTTCCTTTGATGTTCAACACATTCCATGGCTTTACCGGAGGTAGTCTAATACTGTCTCCAATTTCACACAGGACTTCGTATCCAACTGTATTTATTCTGCATACAAATACATCATCTCATACTCATATTGTGGCATAACTTTTTATTTCATTTATTCACCAAGTGAATAAACCTCGTCATGTTAATGCAGTGAAAAATCTTACTTGATCACAACTGCTACTGTTCGTGGTAAGTCTAGGATCAGTCAGTGTGGCATCATACAATCTTTGTCTTTCACAGTCTTTCGGGGAGAGACCAAATAGTACAAAGAAATACAAGAGGATCGCAAACCATAAGAGACCACTGGATCCTTTGAGGCTGTTTATGATAATGGAGATTATCAGAAACACAAAGTTTGATCTCGTAAGGGCATAAAAGCAAACAGTTGACTTATGCAGAAACACCTGTAAACTTTGTAGCTACGGAAGCTGAAATAATGTCAGTCAAGGACTTAAAGGATTCGTCAATTCTGATTTCAAACATTTCTCTTATTTTGTTTAAGTATGTTAAAAGTCTTATAGAAGAATCAGTATTTTGGTTCAGTTAAAGGTAAACGCTTCGCTAATGAATTTTTATTTGTTATTGCGAATGATATCAGACTGATCAATCCGTAGATAGCTTCTTAGATCAAAAACTATCAAGCCCTTTCATGATATTGGATTAATCTATCAAATCACTTCCCTGCCTTCTCTTTTCTACGTGAGAAACTTTAGGTAGTCTAGACTCACTCAATGAATTCTCAGCCCTGGAATCATCTTGGTAGCCTCTATTGTAGTCTCCCTGTTCTCTCTAAGCTTACTGTCAGGTTGAGAGACCATAATTAGATACATTGTTCAAAGTGATGACGAACCAGTGAACTGTAAGGAGTGAGCATTACTTTCCCTTTCTTGAGATCGAATCCCTTTATGTAAAGCCTAAAACACTGTTCTCCTTCGTGACTACCTCCACACACCAGCTCCTTGACTCTAACTCATCGGATGTTATTACAACTAGGTCTTTTTTCCTCACTTATGTCCTATAACTCAACAGAGTTCATCAAGTCCTTTCGTACGTGTTGGCGACACCTAGCTGGCTTATCCGAGACATTCTTTATAGGTCAGGTTCTGGGTGGTGTGTCCCAGACATCCTTCAGGGAACAGGACCTAGCTGGTATGTACCATACATTCTACAAGGGTCAGGTCCTGGTTGGTATGACCTAGATATCCTCCGTGGGTCGGGTCCTGTCTGGTGTGTCCCAGACATGCTTCAAGGGTCGGGTCCTGGCTGGTATGTACCATACATCCTGCAATGGTCGGGTCCTGGTTGGTATGACCTAGATATCCTGCGTGGGTCGGGGCCTGGCTGGTGTGTGCCAGACATCCTTCAAGAGTCGGGTCCTGGCTGGTGTGTCCCAGACATCCTACAGGGAACAGGTCCTGGCTGGTATGTACCATACATTCTACAAGGGTCAGGTCCTGGTTGGTATGACCTAGATATCCTGCGTGGGTCGGGTCCTGTTTGGTGTGTCCCAGACATGCTTCAAGGGTCGGGTCCTGGCTGGTATGCACCATACATCCTGCAAGGGTCGGGTCCTGGTTGGTATGACCTAGATATCCTGCGTGGGTCGGGTCCTGGCTGGTGTGTCCCAGACATCCTTCAGGGAACAGGACCTGGCTGGTATGTACCATACATTCTACAAGGGTCAGGTCCTGGTTGGTATGACCTAGATATCCTGCGTGGGTCGGGTTCTGGCTGTTGTGTCCCAGACATCCTTCAGGGAACAAGTCCTGGCTGGTATGTACCATACATCCTACAAGGGTCGGGTCCTGGTTGGTATGACCTAGATATCCTGCGTGGGTCGGGTCCTGGCTGGTGTGTGCCAGACATCCTTCATGGGTCGGGTCCTAGCTGGTGTGTCCCAGACATCATGAACGAGTTAAGACTTGACTTATCAGCATGGGGCTCAGGGTAGAGGTGAGTGGCACACTCATAGGTACTGACAACTGTCTGGTTTTGATTAATGATGTCAGTGTTGGCAGGTGGCAGACTGATAAAAAGGTCATTCATACGAGGAAATACTCAAATGACGTCACCATGTGGTTCATTGGGCCATATAATGCACTGGAAGCAACTTGAAACAAATGACCCAGATTTTTTCGGAAGAAAGGGACAGATTTGTCCTCCTTCAACACAGTTCTCGTCTCTCCTCATCCTGAGGCTGGTCTGCCAACTGGATCTGACCCAGCCTTCTGGATGAAAGTTGCATGGTGAGGCCATAGGATGAGTGATCAAACCCTCTCATATGTTCCTTGAAAAAGCTTCCCCAATATTCCCTTCAGACGAAGAGATGATATTATTATTTCATCATCTAATGAAGTGAAGGTATAAGAACTTTGATCTCTATTTTGATGTAATCCGTAACTGTTTTTCCTTTACTTATGGTACGTAGTTTCTTTTATTGTATTATGAATTGTATCTAAAACCACAAAGAGCAATGTCAACAATATTCCAGGGTGATTGAATACTTCTCTCCTCCTTTTCCAGCCACGATCATCGCCCCTCAAGGTCATGTTCAAGGATGGGAGGCTTCGGGCGGCGTGAGAGGCAGCCCCAGCTCCCAGATATGACTTGCTGACCCACTATGTATGCTCGAGCCTCCATCATCGCGCACAGGCTGTGGCTCAGGAGGGAGGACGAGAGAGTGTTCAGAAAGCTGGCGTAGCTGACGATATTCGCAAAGGACAAGTGTTGTGCTCAGCCTGGCCGTTGTAACACTCCAGCAGCAGTACAGCAAATAGGGAGACTTCAACAGTGACCTACAAAGTGATCCTCGCCGTCGCGCTCTTAGTGAGGACGGAAAAAGACGCACTTAAATAGCAAGAAATTAACTTCACAATAAAGTATTTGAACAACTTAATGAAGAGTATATTCATCAGTCAGGCATGTGTCTATGTTATTCAATCATTAACTTAGCTATAAAACAATGTAAGGTTATATAACAGTCATCCCACACCGGACAATAGTCAACATATATCGTAGTATAATTCTTATCATCTCGTTGCCTTCTCAGGTAGGATTTATGGCCCTGATGGGGATGTCCTCAGTAGCTGTGCTCCTGGCAGATGACCTGGACGACGTGCCGTTGCTTTCCACCTTCAGGTAAGACTAACATGACGTCTCCCACAACACCGACGGCACCTGCGTGTTCTCCTTCTCCCTCCCGCAGCAAGAGCGGGCGGAGGAGAGAGACGCCGACGGCAAGGTGGGTTGGGTTTGGTGGTGGGTACATGGACCCCCCACGGAAAGGTGGGTTTGGGGTTTGTGGTAGGTACAGGGACGACTAGGGCAAGGGGGTCTATGTTTTGGTGGTGGAGGAAAGGCAGCCGACGTCAAGATAAATCAGAGTAGCGGTGGCATTAATGGGTGGAGACTCGGGTGAGGTGAGCAGACAGAAAACAGTCGAAGTGCAAAAAAAAAAGAAGCTGTTAATGTCTGTAGCGCCGTGAAGAAGTTAGAGGAGGAACTGAATGTTGCTGAAGACTAGAGTCAAGATTAGTGAAAACAAAGAATAGCAGAAGTGCTGAGGATGGGTTGAAATAGGTGGGTGAATCGATCCTCCACAGACGAACATCGGATGATAACCAGATGACGAAAAGCAGAATATATCTAGAGGAACCAACATGTACATTTGTGAATGCTTAGAATCTTAGCTAGTTATAGGCGTTTACCTCATTGCAATTATCATAATAACAAACATTGACGGTCAAAGTAAGCATTCTTAGCAAACCAGTTCATAATGACTAGTCTCTCACTCCGCGTCGACAGCCTTCCCAGTCTCTCACTCCTCCAGCCATCCCAGTCTCTCACTCCATCTCTGATCATACCAGTCTCTCACTTCACGTCCCCAGCCACAACAGTCTCTCATTCTATGTCCCCAGCCACACTAGTCTCTCATTCCACGTGCCCAACCACTCCAGTCTCTCACTCCACGTCTCCGCCCACGCCAGTCTCTCATTCCACGTCCCCAGCTAAACTAGTCTCTCACTCCACGTCTCTGGCCACTCCAGACTCTCACGCCATGTCCCCAGCCACACCAGTCTCACACTCTACGTCCCTGGCCACACCAGTCTCACACTCCACGTCTCTGGCCACACCAGTCTCACACTCCACGTACCTGGCCACACCCAGTCTAAACTCAGCTGTCCTCCCTCATATCATCTGCTCCTTCACCTTGGAAGATAATGTTGGACAGGAAGTGTTTGTCTACTTCGAATCCGACGACGAAGGTTATCGTCCTGAGAGCGATGGTAGCCTCCCACAGGTAGGCTGCCACATAGAAAAATGTAATAGTTCGATAGTCATGACAAGTTCTCTCACCCTTGTGAATGGCCCCCACTCTCATCTGCCTCTCTCCCTCACACCCCGCAGTACAACGAAGACGATGCTGTCGCTAGGGATGTGTTCTTCAAGTTCTACAGACACAGGACCGAGTTCCTGAGGGACGCGTGGCCTCCGATGAGGACGAGTTTTTCAGAAAAATCTAATGAGGATGAAGATGAGGAGAATGAGGAAGACCCTGATAACCACTGAAAAAGATGTGGAGGTTGATGATGCGTACAGAAGGTAGACAATATCACCAAGATGAACGGTCCAGGAATAGTGACCAAGCACCATCTGTCACCAGCCACCCCAAGCGAGGAGGACACAGCAAATGGCAAGCAGGCCAGCCTCTCCCGCTCCATTGTGGAGTCCTTCCCCTTCAGGAGACGCCCTCTACCAGCAGTCAGCAGAACTCTCGTCTGCCTCCTGAAGCAGGGGATGCTCCTGCCCTGGGGACAGGTTGGTTCAGCTGTTGATTTTGATGCTCAACTTAAACCTTGACTTTACCTGAAATGATCTGAAGCTATTTCCAGTTTCATAGGACAGTTTATATCGATTCTGTTCATTACAAATGTACACCTAAATATATATGTAGATATATGTATATATATCCATAGAGTTGTGCGCAGGAGGATGGATGTGCTGGAAATGAGATGTTTGAGGACAATGTGTTGGGTGAGGCGGTTTGATCGAGTAAGTAACGTAAGGGTAAGAGAGATGTGTGGAAATAAAAAGAGCGTGGTTGAGAGAGCAGAAGAGGATGTTTTGAAATGGTTTGGGCACATGGAGAGAATGAGTGAGGAAAGATTGACCAAGAGGATATATGTGTCGGAGGTGGAGGGAACGAGGAGAAGTGGGAGACCAAATTGGAGGTGGAAAGATGGAGTGAAAAAGATTTTGTGTGATCGGGGCCTGAGCATGCATATATATATATATATATATATATATATATATATATATATATATATATATATATATATATATATATATATATATATATATATATATATATATATATATATATATATATATATATATATATATATATATATATATATATATATATATATATATATTTCTACGACACGCGAGGAATACGTGGGAAGTATTCTTTCACCCCTATCCCCAGGGATAATATACATATATATATACATATACACACACACACACATACACACACATACGCACATACACACACACACACACACATACATATATATACATATGAAAAATGTAAGAAACAATTTAGAAAACAAACTTTTAGCTTGAAATGAATGAAAAAATGAATGTCACATAATGGTTCAACCTCTGGCTATGGAAAAGGAAATGTACAATTTATTCACACAAACGTCAATAGCAGTTCTCATCAATTTCACCACTGTATCAATAAGCTTCAATGTCTAAGCTACATTTTTCTCCAACTTCACTATTTTCTTGTCAAAAACACCATGCATGAAAACTATCACTCCAGTAACACAACTATAAACATTTACTTCCCCTTTAAGAGGGGACGGGAGCGGGGGGCCGGAAATCCTCCCCTCCTTGTATTAACTTTCTAAAATGGGAAACAGAAGAAGGAGTCACGCGGGGAGTGATCATCCTCCTCGAAGGCTCAGAGTGGGGTGCCTAAATGTGTGTGGATGTAACCAAGATGTGAAAAAAGGAGAGATAGGTAGTATGTTTGAGGAAAGGAACCTGGATGTTTTGGCTCTGAGTGAAACGAAGCTCAAGGGTAAAGGGGAAGAGTGGTTTGGAAATGTCTGGGGAGTGAAGTCAGGGGTTAGTGAGAGGACAAGAGCAAGGGAAGGAGTAGCAATACTCCTGAAACAGGAGTTGTGGGAGTATGTGATAGAATGTAAGAAAGTAAATTCTCGATTAATATGGGTAAAATTGAAAGTTGATGGAGAGAGGTGGGTGATTATTGGTGCATATGCACCTGGGCATGAGAAGAAAGATCATGAGAGGCAAGTGTTTTGGGAGCAGCTGAATGAGTGTGTTAGCGGTTTTGATGCACGAGACCGGGTTATAGTGATGGGTGATTTGAATGCAAAGGTGAGTAATGTGGCAGTTGAGGGAATAATTGGTATGCATGGGGTGTTCAGTGTTGTAAATGGAAATGGTGAAGAGCTTGTAGATTTATGTGCTGAAAAAGGACTGATGATTGGGAATACCTGGTTTAAAAAGCGAGATATACATAAGTATACTTATGTAAGCAGGAGAGATGGCCAGAGAGCGTTATTGGATTACGTGTTAATTGACAGGCGTGCGAAAGAGAGACTTTTGGATGTTAATGTGCTGAGAGGTGCAACTGGAGGGATGTCTGATCATTATCTTGTGGAGGCTAAGGTGAAGATTAGTATGGGTTTTCAGAAAAGAGGAGTGAATGTTGGGGTGAAGAAGGTGGTGAGAGTAAGTGAGCTTGGGAAGGAGACCTGTGTGGGGAAGTACCAGGAGAGACTGTGTACAGAATGGAAAAAGGTGAGAACAATGGAAGTAAGGGGAGTGGGGGAGGAATGGGATGTATTTAGGGAATCAGTGATGGATTGCGCAAAAGATGCTTGTGGCATGAGAAGAGTGGGAGGTGGGCTGTTTAGAAAGGGTAGTGAGTGGTGGGATGAAGAAGTAAGAGTATTAGTGAAAGAGAAGAGAGAGGCATTTGGACGATTTTTGCAGGGAAAAAATGCAATTGAGTGGGAGAAGTATAAAAGAAAGAGACAGGAGGTCAAGAGAAAGGTGCAAGAGGTGAAAAAAAGGGCAAATGAGAGTTGGGGTGAGAGACTATCAGTAAATTTTAGGGAGAATAAAAAGATGTTCTGGAAGGAGGTAAATAGGGTGCGTAAGACAAGGGAGCAAATGGGAACTTCAGTGAAGGGCGTAAATGGGGAGGTGATAACAAGTAGCGGTGATGTGAGAAGGAGATGGAATGAGTATTTTGAAGGTTTGTTGAATGTGTCTGATGACAGAGTGGCAGATATAGGGTGTTTTGGTCGAGGTGGTGTGCAAAGTGAGAGGGTTAGGGAAAATGATTTGGTAAACAGAGAAGAGGTAGTAAAAGCTTTGCGGAAGATGAAAGCCGGCAAGGCAGCAGGTTTGGATGGTATTGCAGTGGAATTTATTAAAAAAGGGGGTGACTGTATTGTTGACTGGTTGGTAAGGTTATTTAATGTATGTATGACTCATGGTGAGGTGCCTGAGGATTGGCGGAATGCGTGCATAGTGCCATTGTACAAAGGCAAAGGGGATAAGAGTGAGTGCTCAAATTACAGAGGTATAAGTTTGTTGAGTATTCCTGGTAAACTATATGGGAGGGTATTGATTGAGAGGGTGAAGGCATGTACAGAGCATCAGATTGGGGAAGAGCAGTGCGGTTTCAGAAGTGGTAGAGGATGTGTGGATCAGGTGTTTGCTTTGAAGAATGTATGTGAGAAATACTTAGAAAAGCAAATGGATTTGTATGTAGCATTTATGGATCTGGAGAAGGCATATGATAGAGTTGATAGAGATGCTCTGTGGAAGGTATTAAGAATATATGGTGTGGGAGGCAAGTTGTTAGAAGCAGTGAAAAGTTTTTATCGAGGATGTAAGGCATGTGTACGTGTAGGAAGAGAGGAAAGTGATTGGTTCTCAGTGAATGTAGGTTTGCGGCAGGGGTGTGTGATGTCTCCATGGTTGTTTAATTTGTTTATGGATGGGGTTGTTAGGGAGGTAAATGCAAGAGTCCTGGAAAGAGGGGCAAGTATGAAGTCTGTTGGGGATGAGAGAGCTTGGGAAGTGAGTCAGTTGTTGTTCGCTGATGATACAGCGCTGGTGGCTGATTCATGTGAGAAACTGCAGAAGCTGGTGACTGAGTTTGGTAAAGTGTGTGGAAGAAGAAAGTTAAGAGTAAATGTGAATAAGAGCAAGGTTATTAGGTACAGTAGGGTTGAGGGTCAAGTCAATTGGGAGGTGAGTTTGAATGGAGAAAAACTGGAGGAAGTGAAGTGTTTTAGATATCTGGGAGTGGATCTGTCAGCGGATGGAACCATGGAAGCGGAAGTGGATCATAGGGTGGGGGAGGGGGCGAAAATTTTGGGAGCCTTGAAAAATGTGTGGAAGTCGAGAACATTATCTCGGAAAGCAAAAATGGGTATGTTTGAAGGAATAGTGGTTCCAACAATGTTGTATGGTTGCGAGGCGTGGGCTATGGATAGAGTTGTGCGCAGGAGGATGGATGTGCTGGAAATGAGATGTTTGAGGACAATGTGTGGTGTGAGGTGGTTTGATCGAGTAAGTAACGTAAGGGTAAGAGAGATGTGTGGAAATAAAAAGAGCGTGGTTGAGAGAGCAGAAGAGGGTGTTTTGAAATGGTTTGGGCACATGGAGAGAATGAGTGAGGAAAGATTGACCAAGAGGATATATGTGTCGGAGGTGGAGGGAACGAGGAGAAGAGGGAGACCAAATTGGAGGTGGAAAGATGGAGTGAAAAAGATTTTGTGTGATCGGGGCCTGAACATGCAGGAGGGTGAAAGGAGGGCAAGGAATAGAGTGAATTGGAGCGATGTGGTATACAGGGGTTGACGTGCTGTCAGTGGATTGAATCAAGGCATGTGAAGCGTCTGGGGTAAACCATGGAAAGCTGTGTAGGTATGTATATTTGCGTGTGTGGACGTGTGTATGTACGTGTGTATGGGGGTTGGGCCATTTCTTTCGTCTGTTTCCTCGCGCTACCTCGCAAACGCGGGAGACAGCGACAAAGTATAAAAAAAAAAAAAAAAAAAAAATATATATATATATATATATATATATATATATATATATATATATATATATATATATATATATATATATATATATATATATATATATATATATATATATATATATATATATATATATATATATATATATATATATATATATATATATATATATATATATATATATATTATATATATATATATATATTATATATATATATATATATATATATATATATACATATATATATATATATATATATATATATTTTTTTTTTTTTTTTTTTTTTTTTTTATACTTTGTCGCTGTCTCCCGCGTTTGCGAGGTAGCGCAAGGAAACAGACGAAAGAAATGGCCCAACCCCCCCCATACACATGTACATACACACGTCCACACACGCAAATATACATACCTACACAGCTTTCCATGGTTTACCCCAGACGCTTCACATGCCTTGATTCAATCCACTGACAGCACGTCAACCCCTGTATACCACATCGCTCCAATTCACTCTATTCCTTGCCCTCCTTTCACCCTCCTGCATGTTCAGGCCCCGATCACACAAAATCCTTTTCACTCCATCTTTCCACCTCCAATTTGGTCTCCCTCTTCTCCTCGTTCCCTCCACCTCCGACACATATATCCTCTTGGTCAATCTTTCCTCACTCATTCTCTCCATGTGCCCAAACCACTTCAAAACACCCTCTTCTGCTCTCTCAACCACGCTCTTTTTATTTCCACACATCTCTCTTACCCTTACGTTACTTACTCGATCAAACCACCTCACACCACACATTGTCCTCAAACATCTCATTTCCAGCACATCCATCCTCCTACGCACAACTCTATCCATAGCCCACGCCTCGCAACCATACAACATTGCTGGAACCACTATTCCTTCAAACATACCCATTTTTGCTTTCCGGGATAATGTTCTCGACTTCCACACATTTTTCAAGGCTCCCAAAATTTTCGCCCCCTCCCCCACCCTATGATCCACTTCCGCTTCCATGGTTCCATCCGCTGACAGATCCACTCCCAGATATCTAAAACACTTCACTTCCTCCAGCCTCTCACCATTCAAACTCACCTCCCAATTGACTTGACCCTCAACCCTACTGTACCTAATAACCTTGCTCTTATTGACATTTACTCTTAACTTTCTTCTTCCACACACTTTACCAAACTCCGTCACCAGCTTCTGCAGTTTCTCACATGAATCCGCCACCAGCGCTGTATCATCAGCGAACAACAACTGACTCACTTCCCAAGCTCTCTCATCCCCAACAGACTTCATACTTGCCCCTCTTTCCAAAACTCTTGCATTTACCTCCCTAACAACCCCATCCATAAACAAATTAAACAACCATGGAGACATCACACACCCCTGCCGCAAACCTACATTCACTGAGAACCAATCACTTTCCTCTCTTCCTACACGTACACATGCCTTACATCCTCGATAAAAACTTTTCACTGCTTCTAACAACTTTCCTCCCACACCATATATTCTTAATACCTTCCACAGAGCATCTCTATCAACTCTATCATATGCCTTCTCCAGATCCATAAATATATATATATATATACATATATATATATATATATATATATATATATATATATATATATATGTATATATATTATATATATATATATATATATATATATATATATATATATATATATATATATATATATATATATATATATATATATATATATATATATATATATATATATATATATATATATATATATATATATATATATATGATTCATGTGAGAAACTGCAGAAGCTGGTGACTGAGTTTGGTAAAGTGTGTGGAAGAAGAAAGTTAAGAGTAAATGTGAATAAGAGCAAGGTTATTAGGTACAGTAGGGTTGAGGGTCAAGTCAATTGGGAGGTGAGTTTGAATGGAGAAAAACTGGAGGAAGTGAAGTGTTTTAGATATCTGGGAGTGGATCTGGCAGCGGATGGAACCATGGAAGCGGAAGTGGATCATAGGGTGGGGGAGGGGGCGAAAATTCTGGGGGCCTTGAAGAATGTGTGGAAGTCGAGAACATTATCTCGGAAAGCAAAAATGAGTATGTTTGAAGGAATAGTGGTTCCAACAATGTTGTATGGTTGCGAGGCGTGGGCTATGGATAGAGTTGTGCGCAGGAGGATGGATGTGCTGGAAATGAGATGTTTGAGGACAATGTGTGGTGTGAGGTGGTTTGATCGAGTGAGTAACGTAAGGGTAAGAGAGATGTGTGGAAATAAAAAGAGCGTGGTTGAGAGAGCAGAAGAGGGTGTTTTGAAGTGGTTTGGGCACATGGAGAGAATGAGTGAGGAAAGATTGACCAAGAGGATATATGTGTCGGAGGTGGAGGGAACGAGGAGAAGAGGGAGACCAAATTGGAGGTGGAAAGATGGAGTGAAAAAGATTTTGTGTGATCGGGGCCTGAACATGCAGGAGGGTGAAAGGAGGGCAAGGAATAGAGTGAATTGGAGCGATGTGGTATATCGGGGTTGACGTGCTGTCAGTGGATTGAATCAGGGCATGTGAAGCGTCTGGGGTAAACCATGGAAAGCTGTGTAGGTATGTATATTTGCGTGTGTGGACGTATGTATATACATGTGTATGGGGGGGGGGGGTTGGGCCATTTCTTTCGCCTGTTTCCTTGCGCTACCTCGCAAACGCGGGAGACAGCGACAAAGTATAATAAAAAATAATAAAATATATATATATATATATATATATATATATATATATATATATATTCCCGTAACACACAAATAGTAATCACAGACACACATACAAACACATACACACACACATATGCTTTCAGTCACATATTATTTCAATAGTGAGAGATCAAGAGGTCGTACTGGAGAAAATGATCAGGTGCAGGTAGTGAGGGAAGGAAAGCGTATGTAGCAAGGAGCCAAGAATGACGCCAAAGACGGGAAGATCAAATGCAGACGAAGGTAACCTGAGCAGGGCATAGCAGCTATTTGTCTACGAGAAAGGAGCAACTTGGCTCAGTTGAGTGAGAAGTGATTGAAGAAATATCACTGCACAATGTGACAGCTCTGGCAAGTTTGGAGTAACGCCCTGGGCTCTGTTACGTTAGGAGTAACAGATCCAGTTTTGCGGGAATACTGACCCTCAGCATTATGGGGGAGAAAGAGAGAAATAGAGGCCACTGACCCCTAACCCGAACGTGGACGTGTGGGAGCTGAGTTGAGAAATTGGGCCATATCAAAGTTGCATTATCTAGATGATTCCCACGAACCAGATGAACCACACAGTGTTATACCTTTGTCCTACACAAGCCAATATATCTAAAACAACTACTCCAACCACGACAGACATGTTAGGTTGTGCCTCGTGATGTGGGAGAAAATTGAAATGAGGAAAAAACGTTAGGACGAGGAGGAGGAAGCAGTGTCACCAGTTCACCCGTCCTTCTGGAATGAGCGAATGCAAGACGTAACTCGAGACGAGCAACAGTAAAATGTGGGCCAGACGAGCCTCCTCAAATGTATGAAAAATCCCTCCGGTGGAATGTGTGAGTTTGTATGATCCAAGGAGCAGACAGAAACAGTTGACAAGGAGGGATGAGAGAGATGTATTTGTGAACGATTCTTTCGCAGTTAACGTAAAGAATGAGCATCGGGAATGTCTGACGAGATGTTAGATGGCGCTTCTGTTTGTGGGATAAAGTTGTAGTTTAGTAATGTAGAACTTAATATCAGACTGTCATTGCTTGTACAGTGGTATATATTCATGGCAGGACTCGCCATACATGCCCATGTGTGGCAGGAAGCTAACTCTGCCATACATAACCCCATGGCAACCTATCGCTCTTTGAGTAATTACTTCTATACACTGGCTTTCCTCTCACACAATCCTTTGACCTATGTTAAGCTAACCTAACCTACCTAACGAGCTATGGCAGCTCAGAATCATCAATAAGAATACATATAATTCGTAAATGTCTAATATGATTAAGTACAAACATTCATTCATTACACAGACATACGTCTCATAATCGTCGTTTGGTATATCTTCTTTTATATGAATGGAATCATATGTGTTTCTTACGAAACAAGTGAGTCAAAGACTTCCTTGTCTACCGCTTTCCCCAGTCTGGTCTGTCCACAAGACACCACCTGAAGGAGGGGAAGAAGACGCGGGCGGCGTGAAAGGCAGTCAGATCCCGGATGCGACCCGTCGACCTGTTATATAAACTCAGACATTCCGGGATTATTTACGAGTTGCGGTGCAGGAGGGCCTACGAGAGGGTGTCCTGGACGGCAGCGAGTCTAACGATATTCATAAAGGACAAGTGTTGTGCTGAGCCTGGCCGTTGGAACACTCTGCAGCAGTACAGTGTTGAGGAGACTTCAACCATGGCTTATAAAGTGATCCAAGTTGTCTCCCTCATTGTGAGTGGGGGAACTGTGCTACTTTTGTTACTGCTGTACTCTGTCCTCTTGTTGACTAGCTTCTGTACTGTTATGGGGCAGCTTCTGTACTGTTATGGGGCAGCTTACGTACTGTTATGGGGCAGCTTCTGTATTGTTTTGGGGCAGCTTCTGTACTGTTATGGGGCAGCTTCTGTACTGTTATGGGGCAGCTTCTGTGCTGTTATGGGGCAGCTTCTGTACTGTTATGGGGCAGCTTCTGTACTGTTATAGGGCAGCTTCTGTACTGTTATGGGGCAGCTTCTGTACTGTTATGGGGCAGCTTCTGTACTGTTATGGGGCAGCTTCTGTATTGTTATGGGGCAGCTTCTGTATTGTTATGGGGCAGCTTCTGTAGTGTTATGGGGCAGCTTCTGTACTGTTATGGGGCAGCTTCTGTACTGTTATGGGGCAGCTTTTGTACTGTTATGGGGCAGCTTCTGTATTGTTATGGGGCAGCTTCTGTAGTGTTATGGGGCAGCTTCTGTACTGTTATGGGGCAGCTTCTGTACTGTTATGGGGCAGCTTTTGTACTGTTATGGGGCAGCTTCTGTACTGTTATGGGGCAGCTTCTGTACTGTTATGGGGCAGCTTCTGTAGTGTTATGGGGCAGCTTCTGTACTGTTATGGGGCAGCTTCTGTACTGTTATGGGGCAGCTTCTGTACTGTTATGGGGCAGCTTCTGTACTGTTATGGGGCAGCTTCTGTACTGTTATGGGGCAGCTTCTGTACTGTTATGGGGCAGCTTCTGTACTGTTATGGGGCAGCTTCTGTACTGTTATGGGGCAGCTTCTGTATTGTTATGGGGCAGCTTCTGTAGTGTTATGGGGCAGCTTCTGTATTGTTATGGGGCAGCTTCTGTACTGTTATGGGGCAGCTTCTGTATTGTTATGGGGCAGCTTCTGTATTGTTATGGGGCAGCTTCTGTACTGTTATGGGGCAGCTTCTGTACTGTTATGGGGCAGCTTCTGTGCTGTTATGGGGCAGCTTCTGTACTGTTATGGGGCAGCTTCTGTATTGTTTTGGGGCAGCTTCTGTACTGTTATGGGGCAGCTTCTGTACTGTTATGGGGCAGCTTCTGTACTGTTATGGGGCAGCTTCTGTACTGTTATGGGGCAGCTTCTGTATTGTTATGGGGCAGCTTCTGTATTATGGGGCAGCTTCTGTACTGTTATGGGGCAGCTTCTGTATTGTTATGGGGCAGCTTCTGTATTGTTATGGGGCAGCTTCTGTATTGTTATGGGGCAGCTTCTGTATTGTTATGGGGCAGCTTCTGTATTGTTATGGGGCAGCTTCTGTATTGTTATGGGGCAGCTTCTGTATTGTTATGGGGCAGCTTCTGTATTGTTATGGGGCAGCTTCTGTATTGTTATGGGGCAGCTTCTGTATTGTTATGGGATGGGGCAGCTTCTGTATTGTTATGGGGCAGCTTCTGTACTGTTATGGGGCAGCTTCTGTATTGTTATGGGGCAGCTTCTGTACTGTTATGGGGCAGCTTCTGTACTGTTATGGGGCAGCTTCTGTACTGTTATGGGGCAGCTTCTGTATTGTTATGGGGCAGCTTCTGTATTGTTATGGGGCAGCTTCTGTATTGTTATGGGGCAGCTTCTGTATTGTTATGGGGCAGCTTCTGTATTGTTATGGGGCAGCTTCTGTATTGTTATGGGGCAGCTTCTGTATTGTTATGGGGCAGCTTCTGTATTGTTATGGGGCAGCTTCTGTACTGTTATGGGGCAGCTTCTGTATTGTTATGGGGCAGCTTCTGTATTGTTATGGGGCAGCTTCTGTACTGTTATGGGGCAGCTTCTGTACTGTTATGGGGCAGCTTCTGTGCTGTTATGGGGCAGCTTCTGTACTGTTATGGGGCAGCTTCTGTACTGTTATGGGGCAGCTTCTGTATTGTTTTGGGGCAGCTTCTGTACTGTTATGGGGCAGCTTCTGTACTGTTATGGGGCAGCTTTTGTACTGTTATGGGGCAGCTTACGTACTGTTATGGGGCAGCTTCTGTATTGTTATGGGGCAGCTTCTGTACTGTTATGGGGCAGCTTTTGTACTGTTATGGGGCAGCTTACGTACTGTTATGGGGCAGCTTCTGTACTGTTATGGGGCAGCTTCTGTACTGTTATGGGGCAGCTTCTGTACTGTTATGGGGCAGCTTCTGTACTGTTATGGGGCAGCTTCTGTAGTGTTATGGGGCAGCTTCTGTACTGTTATGGGGCAGCTTCTGTAGTGTTATGGGGCAGCTTCTGTACTGTAATGGGGCAGCTTCTGTGCTGTTATGGGGCAGCTTCTGTACTGTAATGGGGCAGCTTCTGTGCTGTTATGGGGCAGCTTCTGTATTGTTATGGGGCAGCTTCTGTACTGTAATGGGGCAGCTTCTGTAACTGTTATGGGGCAGCTTACGTACTGTTATGGGGCAGCTTCTGTAACTGTTATGGGGCAGCTTCTGTATGTTATGGGGCAGCTTCTGTAGTGTTATGGGGCAGCTTACGTACTGTTATGGGGCAGCTTCTGTAACTGTTATGGGGCAGCTTCCTGTACTGTTATGGGGCAGCTTACGTACTGTTATGGGGCAGCTCTGTACTGTTATGGGGCAAGCTTCTGTACTGTTATGGGGCAGCTTCTGTAACTGTTATGGGGCAGCTCTGTACTGTTATGGGGCCAGCTTCTGTACTGTAATGGGGCAGCTTCTGTAACTGTTATGGGGCAGTTCTGTATTGTTATGGGGCAGCTTCTTGTACTGTTATGGGGCAGCTTCTGTATGTTATGGGGCAGCTTACGTACTGTTATGGGGCAAGCTTCTGTACTGTTATGGGGCAGCTTCCTGTACTGTTATGGGGCAGCTTCTGTATGTTATGGGGCAGCTTCTGTAACTGTTATGGGGCAGCTTCTGTAGTGTTATGGGGCAGCTTCTGTACTTGTTATGGGGCAGCTTCTGTACTGTAATGGGGCAGCTTCTGTATTGTTATTGGGGCAGCTTCTGTACCTGTTATGGGGCAGCTTACGTACTGTTATGGGGCAAGCTTCTGTACTGTTTGGGGCAGCTTCTGTACTGTAATGGGGCAGCTTCTGTAGTGTTATGGGGCAGCTTCTGTAGTGTTATGGGGCAGCTTTTGTACTGTTATGGGGCAAGCTTCTGTATTGTTTTGGGGCAGCTTCTGTGCTGTTATGGGGCAGCTTCTGTACTGTTATGGGGCAGCTCTGTACTGTTATGGGGCAGCTTCTGTACTGTAATGGGGCAGCTTCTGTGCTGTTATGGGGCAGCTTCTGTAGTGTTATGGGGCAGCTTCTGTAGTGTTATGGGGCAGCTTCTGTAGTGTTATGGGGCAGCTTCTGTAGTGTTATGGGGCAGCTTCTGTAGTGTTATGGGGCAGCTTCTGTAGTGTTATGGGGCAGCTTACGTACTGTTATGGGGCCAGCTTCTGTACTGTTTGGGGCAGCTTCTGTACTGTTATTGGGGCAGCTTCTGTAGTGTTATGGGGCAGCTTTTGTACTGTTATGGGGCAAGCTTCTGTATTGTTTTGGGGCAGCTTCTGTACCTGTTATGGGGCAGCTCTGTATTGTTATGGGGCAGCTTCAGTACTGTTATGGGGCAGCTTTTGTACTGTTATGGGGCTGCTTCTGTACTGTTATTGGGGCAGCTTCTGTATTGTTATGGGGCAGCTTCTGTACCTGTTATGGGGCAGCTTCTGTAACTGTTATGGGGCAGCTTCTGTACCTGTTATGGGGCAGCTTCTGTAACTGTTATGGGGCAGCTTATGTATTGTTATGGGGCAGCTTCTGTATTGTTATTGGGGCAGCTTCTGTACCTGTTATGGGGCAGCTTCTGTTACTGTTATGGGGCAGCTTCTGTACTGTAATGGGGCAGCTTCTGTATTGTATGGGGCAGCTTACGTACTGTTATGGGGCAGCTTCTTACTGTTATGGGGCAGCTTCTGTATTGTTATGGGGCAGCTTTTGTACTGTTATGGGGGGGGGGTTGGGCCATTTCTTTCGCCTGTTTCCTTGCGCTACCTCGCAAACGCGGGAGACAGCGACAAAGTATAAAAAAAAAAAAAAATATATATATATAATATATATTTATATATATATTTATATATATTTATATATATTTATATATATATTTATATATTATATATATTATATAATATATATATATATAGTATATATCTATTCCATTTGACCATTACAAAAATATATACTCATATATGCAGATCTCGTACATACAAGAATTATGACATTTTCACATACCAAAGTCACTTACAGCTGAGAATTATGATATATTCATATATTAAAAACCTAACTAGAATATATGATTATTTCTATGGGAAGAAATGAAGATTTCAGGATAGAATGTAATTACATATATGGGGAATTAGAATGTGGCCAAGAATGTATAGTAACGATTATATTATGACCAGAATCCCAAACAGGTTGTCACTGTGTGTTGCCTAATCACACCTCGTTGTAAACAAGGATTCAGCTTCAAACTTTCAAGGTATAGAATTATGTTTGTATGCTACACATATCGTAGTTTACGTATAAGTAATGTAAGTATCATCATTTCGTCGTTTGTATGCTACACATATCGTAGTTTACGTATAAGTAATGTAAGTATCATCATTTCGTCGTTTGTATGCTACACATATCGTAGTTTAAGTATAAGTAATGTAAGTATCATCATTTCGTCTGTAGCTGACCATGGACCTGTGATTACAATTTGTTTGTTATGGGGGAGAAAGATTAAGACTAGTGTTGCCATGTATTTACTCCTGTGTGTGTAAATACACACACACATGGAGACACACACACACACAAACACACACATACCCCTAGCACTGAGAGAGGGACGAACAGCTGGGTTGACTGTGGGCTGACTGCAGTGCTCTGGTGTCAAAACCTGCGGAACCGTGCTGACTCATAGTCAGCAACGCTAAACATTATGCCACGGAGGCCAGCGTGTAAGGACGATAGGTGTGTGTCATAATAATGTGGGTTTGTGTGTGTGTGTGTGTGTGTGTGTGTGTGTGTGTGTGTGTGTGTGTGTGTGTGTGTGTTTACGACATAATGAAGAGGTCTTTGATCATTAACCTTTACTAGGACAGCAAATTAGCCTTGATGACTAAGGTGTCAGGTGAGTGAGTGAAACATGAATGAAGTGAGACACAAGACTCACCCATGTGACGTCAAGTGAGTGAGTGGGTGATGAATGAGTGAGAGACATCGGACTCAGCTATGCTGGCCACACTGCTATCCACATAAACAAAGCAAATCTGCTATATTAGACTGATACAAGACAGGGAGTTCTATAATCAACCACTTACATAAATAGCTATAGCATGTGGTTAGTAATAAATATAAAAATATATCAAGAATATTCATATAAATTACAATTCTATGGAAAAAGAAGATAGATATACGTGCCTAAAGCTATACAATATATCAGATGTTTCTATTTTTTGAGATAATCTATGAAATATCTGATGAGCAGCAGAGAGAGGAGCTGTGTGAATGCTTCTCTCCTGTATGAAGCTGGAGAGACGGAACCTCCCTATTCGCTACTGTCGAGGCGTCTGCCGAAGATAGACTCGTACTGGTGTAAGTACTCCTCACCTGTCATGCTGTGTGCTTCCTCACTGAAGGGGAACATGTGTGTGTGGGTCACCATTCTGGGTCTGCTGTACATCAGGTAGGGGCTGTAATCTTCCTCCTCTACCTGTTCCTCCTCCTCATCTTGTATCTTTTCTTCCTCTTTCACCTCCTCCTCCTCTTTTTCTTCCTCCACCTGTTCCTCTTCCTCTACTTTCATTTCTTCTTCCTGTTCCTCATCTTCTTTCTCCTCTTCTTTCACTTCTTCCCCCCTGTTCCTCCTCCTTCTGTTCTTCCTCTTTCACTTCCTCTTCCTCCTCTTCATCTCATGCTCTTCTTCTTCCTCTTCTTCTTCTTCTTCCTCCTCTCCTCATCCTCTTCTTCCTCCTCCTCCTCTTCCTCGTCCTCCTCCTCTTCCTCTTCTTCCTCGTCCTCCTCTTCGTCACTCTCCTCACTGTCCTCGTCGCTATCCTCGTCGCTATCCTCGTCGCTATCCTCGTCACTATCCTCGTCGCTATCCTCGTCGCTATCCTCGTCGCTGTCCTCGTCGCTATCCTCGTCACTATCCTCGTCGCTATCCTCGTCACTATCCTCGTCGCTATCCTCCTCAGAACTTGAGTCATCCTCGTCCTCACTAGATTCTTCGGAAGACTCATCATCGTCATTGTCTGCCAGTTGCTTCAAGAACCTGACCGTCTGTTCATAGAAGCTGAGGAACTCCTCCCTGGCATTGATCACTTCAGGGGTGTCTTGAGGGGCCTGGAAGAGGGTACTTGGTGAGAGATCAGACCCGACAAGTCTACAGTTATATGTGGTTGAATTACATATAGAATCAGAGGACTGTGGGCTACCTACCTGAGGTGGAGTCATACTTCACCTAAATGACTGGTTACTTACGAGGGTGAAGAACCTGGCTCACCTGGGGTAACAGGTAACCTACTTGAGGTAGGACTTGGCAAAGATATAGTATTGGGTCACCTACCTGAGGGACGACTACCTAGCTCACCTGTTGCAACAGATCACCTAGAAGGAGTACCTGGCTCACCTGTTGTAACGGGTCACCTGCCTGAGGGAGTGCCTAGCTCACCTGTCGTAAAGGGTCACCTACCAGAGGGAGGGCGTCACTCTCAGGGCGGAAACCTTCTTCATCAGCGTCGTAGCGTAGAGAAACCTCTTCCCCGACGTTGTCCACGAAGGCGAAGGAGCCGGAGACCTGGAGGATAGAAGTTTGAGGTCAGAGACGCGACCACATACAGTTAGCTGAAGAGAACAAAATACTGTGAGCTAGAATACATTGATGGAGGTAGAAACATGGTCACCTAAAGTAAGATTTAAATGAAAAAGGCTCGTTTTTCCAGACAGGAATACAATATGTATAACTCAGAGAATATTGCCAGAGATTCCTTCATTCTCGCTACCCATCCTTAACCTGTTTGATAAACACGTTGTCATGGTGTGCAAATCCTTGCTAGCGAGTCTCGGATAACCTTGCCGTGGGCGTCAGTCTGTCATCTACCATCACCCGAGAGACCCACCTCCCCTCTGCCCACAACAACCCACCCAAGACCCACCTTGCCGTCGGCGTCCCTCTGCCCACCATAACCCACCCAAGACCCACCTTGCCGTCGGCGTCCCTCTGCCCACCATAACCCACCCAAGACCCACCTTGCCGTCGGCGTCCCTCTGCCCACCACAACCCACCTAAGACCCACCTTGCCGTCGGCGTCCCTCTGCCCACCATAACCCACCCAAGACCCACCTTGCCGTCAGCGTCCCTCTGCCCACCACAACCCACCCAAGACCCACCTTGCCGTCGGCGTCCCTCTGCCCACCATAACCCACGTAAGACCCACCTTGCCATCGGCGTCCCTCTGCCCACCACAACCCACCCAAGACCCACCTTGCCGTCGGCGTTCCTCTGCCCACCACAACCCACCCAAGACCCACCTTGCCGTCGGCGTCCCTCTGCTCAGATCGCGCTTGCTGCGGGAGGGAGAAGGAGAAGCTATAACTGCCGTCAGGACTGCGGTAGTCATGATGGTAGACTTCATTGAAGGTGGAGAGGACAGGGAGGTACTCCTGGTCCTGGGACGGTGTAGGAACCACAGCTGCCGAGGACGTCCCCACCAGGATCGTCAACGCAACCTGAAGATAACAATAACAACAGTGTGTTATACACGGGTCATAACCATAAGATGTCTGTGATTTAGGAAGGGTCTGTTAATGGCTTTCATCTGAAGTGTTCAGGGTAACCATAAGATGTCTGTGATTTAGGAAGGGTCTGTTAATGGCTTTCATCTGAAGTGTTCAGGGTAATCAATTCTTTTCTGATAATATGTTATACAAACGTGTCACCTGACTCCACTTGCTCAAAGTTATCCGGGGTATGAAAAGTTATCTTTGGCGAGGCTCTATCTCTGGGAGTGTAGTCTCGTCAAAACATTCTGACTCCAAAGGAGTGTACATTTCCCCTGCTACTGTAAGTAGTGCAGCCTTAAGCTGCAGAAACCTTCTAAACAGTCCAGGGAAACACCAGGACTTTCATAGAAATTAGTCCGGAGGTAATCACTATGAATAGATGAAGAATACAAAGATGTCTCCTTCCATCTGCGTTATCATACCGGTGACATGGCGTCAGTAACTTACCAATTAACCTAAAAAAAAGCTTTCTGATTACTATCAATACGTTTTTGGCAGCTACAGTTCCTCACAGAAGATGAAGTGCAAGATGCGACCTCTCTGGACGAGTACCAGCAGGTACGCGGCGTGGATCACTTTATAAACCATAGTTGAAGTCTCCAATGTGGATCACTTTATACACCATAGTTGAAGTCTCCAGTGGACTCTACTGCTGCAGGAGTGTTACAACGGCCAAATTGAGCACAACACTTGTCCATTATGAGCCTCTTCCTATACACCAACGTCCACACCACCCTCTCCCTCCTGAACCGCAGCTCGTAAACACTCCAGGTCTGTCGGAGTTCGCAGCGAGTCGCATCTGATGACGGAATACTTTTCACTGCAACTCGGCTAAACGTATAACTGTAGCGCAGTGCAGTGATAATGTAGAACTTAAGACAGTGCCTTTGGACTATCTTTAATTCTATTACATTTGTTGTTTAAGAAACCAATGGCTAATTTCAGGCTTAACTCCTTCCTAAAACCAGTTCAGTGATGTTGAGGAAAAGTGAGCACGCCTCCCATGGTGTTGCGTCTCGTGGCAGGCGCTGTGTTGCTGGGTCTTCCTCAGGAACCCAGAGAGTCCAGGGACCATAGACCTAAGGAACGCATAGGCCAATAACCCAGAGTCCAGGGACCTTAGACCTAAGGAACGCATAGGTCAATAACCCAGAGTCCAGGGACAATAGACCTAAGGAACGCATAGGCCAATAACCCAGAGTCCAGAGACCATAGACCTAAGGAACGCATAGGTCAATAACCCAGAGTCCAGAGACCATAGACCTCAAAAACGCATAGGTCAATAACCCAGAGTCCAGGGACCTTAGACCTCATGAACGCAAAGATCTAGAACTCAAAAATCCTGGAGCAGTAGACTTTCAGAACTCAGAATATCTGGAACCCCAAGAGTCCAGGAGCTGTGGACCTTAGAAACGCATAGGTCGATATTGGAAAGAGTCCAGGGGCCATTGACCACTGGGACGCAAAGGTCAACAACCCAAAGATTCCGACGATAGAGGAGCCTAAGGGCCACTTGACCCCATTGACTCAGAAGAACGCAATCACACGATACAGGGAATGTTTACCCCAGGGGACGCCAAGTGCTCTTTAAGATTCGTTTATCTTTCATAATCATTATCATTATCATCTTTATCATCGTTATCAGTATTGCTATTGTCTGACTGCCGCTCTTTATTGCTATCATTAATACTTTTACTTTGATTATCACTTATCATTTAAGTGATGTTCAGAGCTTCTTTGAGATGTAAAGAAATCTTGGTCCACCGCTGTTAGTTATCAAATCTACATCATTCATCTTCTATAACATTTTATACATGATGACTCACGGTTCAATATTCAGCATTTGTGATTCGATGGTTATCTTCCCTCCCTCTCCCTCACTCGATCTAAGATATCAACATAAGAATCTGAATATTTCATTTAAAGTTGCCATAAAGCCATAAGGATTAGTATTCATTACTGTGTATAGTAGCGATGATAATGACCATCCCTGCATCTAGACGGATGAAAACATGACTAAGTTTCTTATGAATCAGACATAAACACCGTGAGGAAGTGGGTCACTCACAGCAGGGATCCCCTAAGCTTTTCATGAAGTGGGTCACTTTCAGAATATTTGGTGGGTCGAATCTGGCTCGCGGGCTATGATTTTGGAACCTCCCACTCATCCACGCACCCACCCACCCACCCACACACACACACACACACACACACACACACACACACACACACACTTTCACCAACACCAAAAAAGAAAAAGAATTATACTTTTTATATGATAAAAGAATTACTCAATTGCTCACATTTCTAATCACGCAGCTTGTTATTAAGAGCGATATTCATGTGAGGACAACCAACAAATCTTACCAGCTTCAACTCGTCACCTTTGCATGAAAATCTTATGCTGGCCACATCCGGTCCACGGACCGGTTTGTGGACCTTTGGTATAAAAGGTGTGACTCTGATTTCTCCAAAGTCGTTCGCGCGCAACAACAGTTCTTGAAAACTGTCGAGAACTTGAACAATTGCTGTAAATGTTTTACGAGTCTGATTGTGTCGAATCCTACTTTGATAGGCCGTGTTTCTTATCAATGAAACACCAAGTGCATAGATAATGATCTATCAATCTACGTAATAATAGGTTTTTTTTTACAATTAACTTTATTATAAAAAAAAGATTCATGCATTGAAGATATGATTACCCAAGATATAGCCAGACGTGACCTTTGCTACATCAACCAGACCTGACCTAAGGCAGACCAGATGAGTAATGCAATGACCTCCTCGTCATCCAGCCTATTGCACCAGCCTAGTCTTGCCAGGGTCAGGTCAACGGTTATGCTTGATGTTTTCTTGCATTCCCTGGACACCGGCACTGACCAAAGATGGACAAATCGTGAGAGAAGGGATGAAAAAAACTGGGCAAAAGAGCGATGAGAGAACGAGAAAGGCGTGTGGTGAATAAGGAGATAGAATGATAGAGGATAGAATTTTAGCCTCGCTCTCACACGATGCTAGCATTCATCTCCACAACCAACTGTCATGAGCGTGAAGTCTTTTTTTTTTTCTTAAGCGAGAGGGAGCCCCTGGAGCGGGTAATACAAGGGGCGGGTGGTGGAGGAGGTGTGGGCGGTCAGAAGGGATTTGATGAAGGTTGGAAGTGGTGGAAACGTAAGGTGTGGGTGACGGAGAGGTGTACTTGGATCAGCGCCAGGGATTGACCGAGCTTTTTTTACTCCTGGAGCTGACCTCACCCAGCTAAGCTGGTGTCCATTCTATGAATTTCACCGTCGCCAGCGTCACAACACCACCGCGATCGAGAGGCAACTGACATTTACCAAGGTCTTGAAGCGTGGAGGTGGCCGGGTTGACGGTGGTACTCCGGGGTGAGGGAAGGTCGGGGTGGTGATATGGCTCCGGGGCGGGGGCAGGGCTGGGTCAGGTTCTCCCGAAAGAGGCTAAGGGTGAGCTTGGTGTTTAAGGATAGAGCGGCAAAGGCTCGGGTGTTTCCGAGAAGGCGGGGTAGGAGGGATCTTGGGATCTCCGTAAAGAGGATTGGGATGGTCTGTGCTCCGGGGCGAGGCAGGGGAGGATGTGATTCTCCTAAGAGGGTTAGAGGAGAGCTGGGTCCTTCGCGGACGAGGCAGGAGGAGATCTAATGCCACAGGGCTGAACAGGATGTCGAGTATTAAGCCTGAGGGAAGGAGAAAAGAGAGAAGCAGATCGGATTCAGTCTCCAGCAAGTGGCAGACCTTTTGTTCCACTATATCTCCTCCTCCTGTTGTTCCTCTTCCCCCAATATTCTTGACTTAACCCTCCTGCTCCTCTTGAAACCCCCTTTTCCTCGTCTACCATATCCCGTTTCTTAATGATTTCAGGGAAAAAAGAGATACGTGCAAGCTGCATGTAAACATTGTAGTATCCTCTCATTGTGTAACTCGTGTTCCTCTTTCTCTTCCTCCTCATCCTTCTCCTCCTTCCTCTCCTCCTCCTCTCCGCGTCTTCCTCCTTTCATTCCTTGGGCCTCTGTCGCTCGCTCAGTTACGTCCACTCATCTAGCAATTAGACGTGCCCATGTGGTAATGTAGCGTGACACACTACCCCAGGCACGCCCCTCACTCTGGCCACACTCTCCTGACCCACGTATACATCATGAATCATACTCATCTGGTCTGAGTAGACACTATCATCCACTGTGGTATGACCTCATCTGTTTTAAGTATACTTATTTAAGTAAACTCATCTACCGTAGCTACTCACCTGCTGTTGAGTAAGTGTACTCAATTATTGTGAGTATGTGTACTCACCCGCTGTGAGTAAGTGTACTCAACTATTGTGAGTATGTGTACTCACCCACTGTGAGTAAGTGTACTCGTTTGTTGGCGGAAAGTAGACACAGCTCTTCAACCATAGCTTGTTCGATTGTTCTGTCATTAACCTCAGATAACGTGACAGTAATATCAGGAAATATGATGTTAACATTGATATTACAATGACATTAACCTGAGTTAATGTGTTAGGTAAAATCACCTTATAAGTGACCATTAACCCACCATTAAACTGTTGGCGTGAGTATCCAACTCTCTCGCCTTGTGTTGCAAAGCTTTTCACCATTAGCCCAGGTCGAGCTCATGGGTTCGAATACCTCAGATGGGTGAGCTAGACTTGATCACTGGGGTCAGCGAGGACAAGAGACCTTCGAGGCAGGTTTGGCTACGTAGGTTCTCCCCGGGGAGGTGCGATGTGGCACCTCAGGCCGGTACGCTGGTAAGTAGCATTTGTGGCGCAGGGTGGGGCCAGCTGGGGTGGGTAATGGGAGAGACGTGACCTGGGGAGAGGACTGGAGTCGTCAGGGGGAGGGAGGGAAAGGGCGTGACCTAAGGAGAGGACTTGGGGCGTCTGGGAATAGACATAGTGAGGAAAGGAGAGGATAAGAAGGAAGCAAGAAGAGAGAAGGAACGTATATAGAGAGACAGGGGAAGGAAGATGTAAAAGAAGAGGGAGACTGGTGAGGAAAGAGATATACCAAAAAGGAGAAGAATTGAAGGAGAAGTCATGTCTGAATCCAAGTAAGTAAGGTTCAATGACCCATACGGCAAGCAGAAATAAAAACTGAGAGGGCCAATCAGAGGGAAATTCAATCTTGTAACAAAACTAATGAGTAAAGACGAAGATGGAAACAACCCCCCCCCCACCCAACGAGACGATACAGACACATAGGTCAAGGACAAGATGTGGGAAATCTCCTGGGTGCGGAAATAATGTGAGAGAAAAGGAATTGTATATTGAAGTGAGTCTGACTTCCACAGATACCCCACTTGCCCAGCTCACAACTTGGCTGGTCGTGACACACACGAAGGGCATACTGTTGTTAAAGGCTGACTCACACACAAAGGCCAGACCAACACACACACACACATCGTCGAACGGTATCAAGACACCCAGTGCTAACCTATGGACCCGCTGGGTCAGTGTGCAGGAACGAACAGTCGATCGAACCAAAACGTGGAAGTGATTGAAATTTGAAAAGCCATGATGATAAAATTTGTGAGTACAATCTATGGCTGTGTATTTATGAATATCATATATACGTGTAAATGTAAATGTATATATATATATATATATATATATATATATATATATATATATATATATATATATATATATATATATATATATATATATATATATATATATATATATATATATATGTATGTATGTATGTATCTTCCTGTTTTCATTTTTTATATGTGTACGACTATATATGCATGACTGTATGTTTATAGGCGTGTGGATGAATTTGTATAGAGATATGTGATTTGTGTATGTGTACGTGTCTATGTATAGATTTCTGTGTGTGTTTCTATAGAACGCTCTATACATATGCTTTAATTTCTACTCCATTAATGCGTTGGATTTCCTATTATTTTAAGACATACGGATCGATCAGGATTTGCCAAGGAGAGGAAACACAAATTGTGTCATTGCCAGGTACCCTCACGTCAATACTTCTCTCTGGACACCTGTTCATCCTAAGTAGAACCATGAGAAAGCTGCCTCGCTTTTTACTTCACCACAAACCCTCTTCACCACCTGAGTAGTACGAACAATACAGTAGAACGAAACAAATACGGTAGTTAGAGTTAGAAAGTACGAACTGGAATACGTATCTTGTATCTATGGGGATCTCTGAGCATGAATACACCCGGGTTATGTTAGAGGGACGAGTTTGGGTTACATTACAGAGAAGAGTCTAGCTGGTCACGTTCGAATCCTGGGTCCAGGACGGGGGAAGGAGGGTGAAGGAGCCCTCACTTCCAGTGACACAGGAGATGGGTCTTCCAGTCCTATGGAAAGGGACGACCATTCCACCTGCGATAAGGACTTCTGATGGTAAAGTGAAACGTAATGGAATCGAGAAATGTCATCAGATATGGTTGTGAGATTCACAGGTCCGCCTCGACAACACCTGTGATGATGACCCTACAACACCTGTGATGATGACCCTACAACACCTGTGATTATGACCCTACAACACCTGTGATGATGACCCTACAACACCTGTGATGATGACCCTACAACACCTGTGATGATGACCCTACAACATCTGTGATGATGACCCTACAACACCTGTGATTATGACCCTACAACACCTGTGATGATGACCCTACAACATCTGTGATGATGACCCTACAACACCTGTACAGGTACCCTTATAGCACCTATTCTGGTGCACCTACAACAGCTGTATTGGTGCCCCTACAACACCTATTCTGGAGCCCCTACAACACCTGTACTGGTACTCCTACAACACCTGTACTGGTACCCCTACAACACCTGTACCAGTACCCTCACAACATCTGTAATGGTACCCTCACAACGCCTTTGCTGGTGCCCCATAACACCTGTGCTAGTGCCCTCACAGTACCTCTACTGGTATCCACACAACACCTGTACTAGTGTCCTCACAACACTTGTACTGTGTGGGTTACTAGGTGTAACCCACACAGCTAGGGTCACCATGTGTGACCCACTCACCGTTAGAGTCTTCAAACGTGACCCACACACTGTTAGGGTCACCATATGTGTCCATACACTGTTGGGGTCACCAGGTGTGACCCACACTCTGCTAGGGTCACATGGTATTACCCACAATCTGGTAGGCGTTACCAAGTGTGACCCTAATAGCCAGGCTCACCAAGTGGGACCCATAGTTAGGATCATCAGGCGTTACCCACATACTGTTAGGCTAACTAGGTGTGACTCACACAGCTAGGCTAACTAGGTGTGACTCACACAGCTAGGATAACCAGGTATGACTCACGCAGCTAGGGTAACCAAGTGTGACTCACACAGCTAGGGTAACCAAGTGTGACTCACACAGCTAGGGTAACCAGGTGTGACTCACACAGCTAGGGTAACCAAGTGTGACTCACACAGCTAGGGTAACCAGGTGTGACTCACACAGCTAGGGTAACCAGGTGTGACTCACACAGCTAGGATAACCAGGTATGACTCACGCAGCTAGGGTAACCAAGTGTGACTCACACAGCTGGGGTAACCAAGTATGACTCACACAGCTAGGGTAACCAGGTGTGACTCACACAGCTAGGATAACCAGGTATGACTCACGCAGCTAGGGTAACCAAGTGTGACTCGCACAGCTGGGGTAACCTGGTGTGAATCACAAAGCAGTAAACTATTTCAGGTTTTACGTTCCAATTTTTCTCTCTCTCTCTCTCTCTCTCTCTCTCTCTCTCTCTCTCTCTCTCTCTCTCTCTCTCTCTCTCTCTCTCTCTCTCTCTCTCTCTCTCTCTCTCTCTCTCTCTCTCTCTCTCTCTCTCTCTCTCTCTACCCTGCCACAGCATGAGGCCCCAGTTCCTCGATCAAGGAAACTGTGCTTCCCGCCAGACGGCACCAAACATAAAATCTGAGGAGCAAAATAAACAGCAAAGCCGACATTATTACAGTATTATTCGCTATGTCACACATGATGATGAGGATTAATGTTGGTAGAGAGAAGGTCGACTGGTCGACCAGCGTCAAGGGATTGGCTCTGGGATCAAAGTATTTTGTTATTCATTCTTAATGTTCGTAAATATCAAAATCAAAATTAGGTTTTATTTCTCTGTCTTCCAAGAGGAGGGAGGGCAGGCCCTGGTGTCACGTCCCTTGCCAGGTGGCAGGGGACCTTTCCAAGCCTCGGGGCGGCAGGGTAAGTAGAGCTGGTAGTGATAGGGAGGTTACAGGAAGCAGGAAGGGGAGTTGAGAAGGGAGGACTGCGAGAGACTAGGTCTATCCAGGGAGGAGCTCTGAACCAGGGAGGGACACTGACCAGGGAGGGACACTGACCAGGGAGGGACTCTGGCCAGGGAGGGACTCTGGCCAGGGAGGGACACTGGCCAGGGAGGGACACTGCCCAGGGAGGGACACTGACCAGAGAGGGATTCTGACTAGGGAGGGACACTGGCCAGGGAGGGACAGTGGTCAGGGAGGGACAGTGGTCAGGGAGGGGCTATAGTGCCATTGATGAAGGCAATGGTGTCAGGTTAGATCTGGGGCAGGAAGGGAGGGGTAGGGGGGTAGTAAGGTTAGGTTGGCACCACAGGGCTTCATTATGAACTGGTTCAGTTTTTGTCCAACACCTTCCCTTGGCTGGTCGAACTCCCTGCCCGACACAGACTTACATTGTGGAGGTTATCATAATGTTTTGAAGGACGACAGAAAAAACCATCGAAGTAATTCAGAGAACCGGTTGAACCAGGCCTGGCTGGCAAGTGAGAGCCCTAGCGCTGCCAGCACACATTGGCCTTGGCTCAGAAAAAGGAGATAATAATACTTTTTCTTGGTAAAAACCTGAAGTTCTCACTTGTCAGGGAAAAACCAAACCAGCAGTCATCGCTCTGGGCGAGGGTGCGTTCCACCACAAGTGTACTTAGTCGTCAATACGACGGGTCTTCGGCTCCGACAGCTCTCTACCTACGGACGTCGGAACTGATGTGAGGGGCTGAGATGTCATTGTTAGATGTGCCTCCACCCGTTGATGTCACTGTGATAGCTTCAGAGGACGCATCAGTTTAGTTAAAGTATATCTGGATGATATTTCTAGCTCGTTCAGGATTATTCTTGTACAAGCAAGACTCTGTGGCACAACAGTCAGTATCTGGTCGGAAAGTGTTTACCTGAACCTCATCCCACCTCACCTCACGTATTGATCTCGTACCAGTAAAGGTCTTGTCATTCCGCCATAAAATAGAAAAACGGCAGAACGGGAGCTTAGTAGAAGGGCACAACGACCCTGACGAAGCCAAGTGTGATCATTATGAGGCCCTGGAACGATGGTTGGGACCCCAGGTCACACAGTGTCTTAATGCTGTGTGTCCGGTTGTGTGTGCAGAGGTCAGGAATAATGAGTTATGAATATACGATGTTTTCTTTATGGTAGATGTATTGTGGACATGAATGGTCTTGAGTTGTGTTACAACAGTGTTTATAGTATTGCAAGTCAATTGTCAAGTCAATTGGGAAGAGAGTTTGAATGGAGAAAAACTGGAGGAAGTGAAGTGTTTTAGATATCTGGGAGTGGATCTGGCAGCGGATGGAACCATGGAAGCGGAAGTGGATCATAGGGTGGGGGAGGGGGCGAAAATTTCTGGGAGCCTTGAAGAATGTGTGGAAGTCGAGAACATTATCTCGGAAAGCAAAAATGGGTATGTTTGAAGGAATAGTGGTTCCAACAATGTTGTATGGTTGCGAGGCCTGGGCTATGGATAGAGTTGTGCGCAGGAGGATGGATGTGCTGGAAATGAGATGTTTGAGGACAATGTGTGGTGTGAGGTGGTTTGATCGAGTAAGTAACGTAAGGGTAAGAGAGATGTGTGGAAATAAAAAGAGCGTGGTTGAGAGAGCAGAAGAGGGTGTTTTGAAATGGTTTGGGCACATGGAGAGAATGAGTGAGGAAAGATTGACCAAGAGGATATATGTGTCGGAGGTGGAGGGAACGAGGAGAAGAGGGAGACCAAATTGGAGGTGGAAAGATGGAGTGAAAAAGCTTTTGTGTGATCGGGGCCTGAACATGCAGGAGGGTGAAAGGAGGGCAAGGAATAGAGTGAATTGGAGCGATGTGGTATACCGGGGTTGACGTGCTGTCAGTGGATTGAATCGGGGCATGTGAAGCGTCTGGGGTAAACCATGGAAAGCTGTGTAGGTATGTATATTTGCGTGTGTGGACGTATGTATATACATGTGTATGGGGGTGGGTTGGGCCATTTCTTTCGTCTGTTTCCTTGCGCTACCTCGCAAACGCGGGGAGACAGCGACAAAGCAAAAAAAAAAAAAAAAAATGTATATATATATATATATATATATATATATATATATATATATATATATATATATATATATATATATATATATATATATATATATATATATATATATATGTATATATATATATATCCAACAGCCAGGATCGAAGCCGGGACCCCTGTGTGACAGGCGGGAGCAATACTGCTAGGTTATGATCGCCCAGTGAGAGCCCTGCGGTAGCACTCCCGCCTCTCACGCAAGGGACCCGGGTTCGATCCTGGCTGTTGGAGGCTTGTATGTTATATGGAAGTGTGTGTTCGTAAGCACCATATTCATATACATATATATATATGTCTGCGTGTGTGAAAGTAAAATCGCACTTCAGTAGGAGTTCAAATGATTCTATCTAACGTAATTTTTCCTATACATGTGGCACTTCATGTTTCACGAATCATCAGGTGCAAACAGTTCATAATGTTATTCAAATCCCAACACCACCACACAAGTTCCGTCTCTCCTCTGCCATTCTCGACTAAGGATTGTCTCCGTGAAGAATGTGGTAATGCATCTATAGAAAAATTTACGTGTTAAATGCAATTATCTGAACTACTGAATTGCGATTACACCTTCATAACTATCATCACGGACTGGTGTGATCAATATATGTATTCCTATGAGTCCACCGGGAAAATGAAATACGATAAGTTCCCAAGTGCACTTTTGTGTAATAATCACATCATCAGGGGAGACACAAGAGAGAAATATAACAGTCATTTGATATACAACGAAGAGACGTGGCTAGGACGCCGAGTGAGTCAGCGAACACAGCTACTATGCAAATGGTACAGGGTTCGAACCCTTGCCGTTGGAGGGCATTATGTGTCCTATGAAAGGGCGCGTTTATTTGCACTCATATATATATATATATATATATATATATATATATATATATATATATATATATATATATATATATACTTATACCACTGTGCGTCCGAGAGTCGAACCCAAGACACCGAGAACAGAAGGCGGTCAGCGTGCCACTGAACTACCACTGAAACAAAACCCGTCTCTCTCTAACAGCTGTCTACAGCTCCCAGGTTCCCGCCCCTTCGCTAGCATCCAGTAGTGGGGGGGAGACAGGCCGCCCACTCCCTCATCACAAGGACGCTGAAAACCGATCCACTTGATCGAGATGCCTGTCAGTCGGTTTGCAGCGTCCTCAGGATCAGGGTGTGGGCGGCCTGTCTCACCCCCCTACAGGCTCACAGTGAGTGGACGTAGTACTGGAGGTAAAGACAGCTTTTCTAATAATGGTAGGACTTGTCCCATCGGTGGTCCTATAGTAGGCTGTCCGGCTGCTGTTCTCGATAGCCTGGGTTCGACTCCTAAGGCGTGCAGTGGTAAATATCAAGTTTGCCCACATTGAACTATTTCAGATAATCACCAAATAATGGCCAATACCCCTAGTTACCACGAAACGTGACATCATATAAGGAACTTCAGACTTTTAAATTATTCTTATGACTTAACATTAAAGACATCACCAGTCTCCTAAAACCCTAAAGGAACACCATAACATCACCTAATCCTACTAAAAACTAAAGGAATCACAAAATGATGAATCAACTGATCTTATTTAACGCTAAAGGAACCACATGATGATTGGTTACCTGATTTTGCTAGATAGTAAAGGAACCATATAGCAGGTAGGCACCTAATCTTATCAAACACTAAAGGAATCGCATGATATTGTATCTCCTGACCTTACTAAAGGCTACAGAAATCACATTACACTAAAGGAATTACTTAATATTCCCTAAAGACTTTTTAAGGATTCATATGACATCTAAAGGCATGCATTGTCTCCCTTAAAACTTAAAAAACCATTTGATAACCATGAAACTAAAAGAATGACCCAGTCGCCCGTAACATGCATGAGGTGAGTCTGACATGAGTGATGAAGTGATAATGACAAGACAGCATAACCTGACATGACACCGACGTGACTAGAACCCCTCACCTCACTACAGCATGTCTGAAGAGGCAAAAGAAATGATCACAAAATTGCTGAAGTACCGTAAACATGACTGAGGTGACCAAGACATGACGAAGGTGGCCAAGACATGACTGAGGTGACCAAGACATGACTGAGGTGACCAAGACATGACTGAGGTGACCGAGACATGACTAAGGTGACCAAGACATGACTTAGGTGACCAAGACATGACTTAGGTGGCCAAGACATGACTGAGGCCCCAAAATTTTTTTCCCAACCTTTTCCAAACCCCAAAACCCAAAAACCCTTTAACCAAACCCAACCATTACCCCAAATAAAAACAAATAAAACCCAAATAAAACCAAAATTTTTTTAAACCAAACCTTCCCCAAAAAAAATTCCCAAACCCTCACCACCCCAAAACCCTCCCCCCAAAAAACACCCCCCCCTTCACCCACCATCACCAAACACCCCTTTTCCCCAACAAATAAAAACCCTTTACCACCCCCCCCCCCACAACCATAAACCCAAACCAAAAAAATTTTCAAAAAAAACCTTTAACAACAAAAAAAACCCATATCAAAAAAAAGGGGAAACCAACAAAAAACCTTCCCCCCCCTTCCCAAACCAAAACCATACCACACCAAAACCACCCCCACACAAAACCACCACACCACAACCCCCCACAACCAAAACCCATAAAAACAACCATAATAACCCAACCACCCACAAAAAACCCAAACCCCACCCACAACCAAAAACCATCACCACACCACAACCACCCCAAACACCACAACCATCCCCAAACACCAAAACCCAAAATCCCCAAAACCAAACCATCCCCAAAACCAAAACCAAAAACCCATCACCACACCAAAAACCATCCCCACCCACACCACAACCATAAACCAAACACCAAAAACCTTTCACCACACCACAACCAACCCCCCAACAACCTCCCCAACCCCAAAATCACCACCCAAACCACACCACAACCCATCACCAAAACCAAACAACCTTTCACCACAACCAAAACCCAAACCCCACCACAACCATCACCAAAAACCAAAACCCAAATCCCCAAACCCCAAACCCACAACCACCCCAAAACCCCAAAACCCAAACCCACAACCATCACCACACCACAACCATCACCACAACCAACCCCAAAACCTCAAAAACCACAACCATCCCACCCAAACCAAAACCCACACAAACCCACAACCATCCCCAAAACCAAACCAAACACCACACCACAACCATCACCACAAACCATCACCACACCACAACCATCACCACACCACAACCATCACCACACCACAACCATCACCACAACCACAACCATCACCACACCACAACCATCACCACACCACAACCATCACCACACCACAACCATCACCACACCACAACCATCCCCAAAACACCACAACCTCCCCAAACACCAAACCATCCCCACAACCAAAACCCATCACCCCCAAAAAACCATCACCACACCACAACATCACCACCCCACAACCATCATCACACCCACAAAAACCCCCCAACCCCACCCCAACCACCCCACAACATCACCACACCACAACCATCACCACACCACAACCATAAACACCACCACACCAAAACAACACAAATCCTACCACCACGCCAACCACACATTAACATCAACACACAACTCCCTCATCATCATTATCAGTGTTTAACATTATGTGTGAAATGACACCTTATTGTCATGATAACCTGTGTGTGTGTGTGTGTGTGTGTGTGTGTGTGTGTGTGTACGTCCCTACCCCGTCGCCAGACATCCACTTAAGGAGACGAGTAAAGAAAAGCAAATGTCTGCTGGTAAATGTGAGAACATTTTTCAAGTGTACAAATGAGGAGATATCAAAGCCAGCTGTTCACATTCTACATTTTGCCATAACAAGAATATATTTCTTAGCTTTGGTCACGGCACGTAATGAAGCAGAGAGAGTTAATAGAGAAGGTCCAGAAGAAGGCAACATAGAAGGTAAAAGAACTTAGGGATGTGAGCTACAGAGAAAGGCTATAGACCTTAGATTTACCAAGGAAGAGAGAAAAGTGAGGGGTGATCTGATCATAAGTTTATAGGTTTATTAAGCCAATATGTTGACGCAGACAGTGAACAGGTCTTCAAAAGATGTAGAACGAATGGAATGAAATGAATGAAGACATGTTTAATGCAGGCTTTACACACACACACACACACACACACACACACACACACACACACACCAGAAGACCCTCGGGGTTCATGCCATAAGGTCTGTCCCAGCGGTATGACCTGTAGTTCTTGTGGACCATGTTGACCGGACCATACAGGTGTACACTGTCTCTCTCTCTCTCTCTCTCTCTCTCTCTCTCTCTCTCTCTCTCTCTCTCTCTCTCTCTCTCTCTCTCTCTCTCTCTCTCTCTGTTCCCCTTTTCTCAACCTCGTCTTCTCCCTCATTCTTCTTCCCTAAAACCCTTCCCCTTCCTCCTCTCCTCTCCCCTGCCTCCTCTCCTCTCCCTCGCTCTCCCTCACTCTCCCTTCCGTGCCCTTGACGTCACCACAGGACCTGCAATAACCTCCGTGACGTCATGAGATAGCAACAAGGTACAGGGGTTAGCCTCCTGGCCAGCAGTTCAACACGGGTCGAGGTACAGTCTGTCAGGTCAGCTGGATCCATGCGAGAGAGAGAGAGAGAGAGAGAGAGAGAGAGAGAGAGAGAGAGAGAGAGAGAGAGAGAGAGAGAGAGAGAGAGAGAAGAGAGAGAGAGAGAGAGAGAGAGAGAGAGAGAGAGAGAGAGAGAGAGAGAGAGAGAGAGAGAGAGAGAGAGAGAGAGAGAGAGAGAGAGAGAGAGAGAGTTATGAAAGGTCAAAGTATTTAACGACTGGGAGGGAAACAGAGCGAGGCACAGATCCATATCGTCTCTGTGTCTTACAAGTTCAGAAACAGAGATGAGGAGAGTTTGTCGCACAGAGAAGAGAGACAACACAGGGACGCTGCCTCCAGACAAAACAAATTCAATTAAGATAAAAAGGAAGAATGTGTGATACATTCAGCTCTAGGAAGCACAAGAGGAAGATTGGAGTGGGGGGAAAAGAGGAGGAGGAGGAGGAGGAGGAGGAAGAGGAAGATAAAGAGAAGACAATATGTTCATACATCCGAGGCAAGACAATGCAACAAGAAAGATACAAATCATAAATGATAAAGAGCAGTTGCTTGTTACCAGTCTCTAGCGGCTGTCAAGCCCAGGTGGTTGACAGGCAGGAGGTCCGGCTGTCAAGCCCAGGTGGTTGACAGGCAGGGGGTCCGGCTGTCAAGCCCAGATGGTTGACAGCCAGAGGGTCCGGCTGTCAAGCCCACATGATTGACAGCCAGAGAGTCCGGCTGTCAAGCCCAGATGGTTGACAGCCAGGGGTCCGGCTGTCAAGCCCAGATGGTTGACTGGCAGGGGGACCGGCTGTCAAGCCCAGATGGTTGACAGGCAGGGGATCCGGCTGTCAAGCCCAGGTGGTTGACAGGCAGGGGATCCGGCTGTCAAGCCCAGATGGTTGACAGGCAGGGGATCCGGCTGTCAAGCCCAGGTGGTTGACAGCCAGGGGGACCGGCTGTCAAGCCCAGGTGGTTGACAGGCAATGGTCCGGCTGTCAAGCCCAGATGGTTGACTGGTGGTTGAATACTTTTCTATTGATGATCACAGCTTGACATTAATGGTCTTAATGACCCTTGGCAATTCATAGACCTAGATCCCAAACAACCTAACCTAACCAGCGGTTAACGACTGTAATGATTCCCATACACAATTCATCGTTTGCGTCACAAGAGATTCATTACCCACAATTATCTTGACTCAAGCGAAACAAAACGACAGATTACGATCGTGTGTCGACCCACACCGCCCACGCAACACGACCCTGCATGTGGAGCACACGTTATCTGTCGTCGAACCTGAACGACCCTCATGGCAATACCGTCGTTTCTCGGGCGGTGACCTGACCTATGAGAGGTCGTTAGGGAGGTAGCGAGGGCGATGCTCCAGGGTTTGGATGACGACACGAGAGAAATGAACCAAAGGGCATACCCCATACACGAGGACAAATGTCTGCCATCACGTCTCGTGTTGGCAGTATTATAAACAGAAGCTGATGTCTGCCATCACGTCTCGTGTTGGCAGTATTATAAACAAAAGCTGATGTCTGCCATCACGTCTCGTGTTGGCAGTATTATAAACAGAAGCTGATGGCTTCCATCACGTCTCGTGTTGGCAGTATTATTAACAGAAGCTGATGTCTGCCATCACGTCTCGTGTTGGCAGTATTATAAACAGAAGCTGATGGACTCTTCTCGTGGTCACAGACGATAAATAAAACATGGACTGTCAAGCAGGTGGAACTGGCACAAGGAGATGGAGGCAAAGCCATTGCAACATCTCCCTCACACATGGTTTACCATAATATGAATCTCCTGCCATTGGAGAAGGAGGAGGAGGTGGAGGTGGAGGTGAGGCTCTCCTCGCCCGCCCACAACATCGAGAGCCCTGGGGTCACACGCCCATCATAACAAACGCGTCTCTACCATTCATTTTTTCTTAACCCGCCAGCCAGCACTGAGCCAGCGCCCCTCCGTACCTCACCCGCCAGCCAGCACTGACCCAGCGACCCTCCGTACCTCACCCGCCAGCCAGCACTGAGCCGCGCCCCTCCGTACCTCACCCGCCAGCCAGCACTGAGCCGCGCCCCTCCGTACCTCACCCGCCAGCCAGCACTGAGCCAGCGCCCCTCCGTACCTCACCCGCCAGCCAGCACTGAGCCAGCGCCCCTCCGTACCTCACCCGCCAGCCAGCGCTGAGCCGCGCCCCTCCGTACCTCACCCGCCAGCTAGTTCCTGCGTCGAGCCCCTCCCTCCCCTCCACAACCTTGCAGACCTGTCACCCTCGGAGACCTGTTTTTTTGGACTTGGTTGACGTGTGGGTCAGTCTGGTCCAGAGGGCAATGGTCACATGGCCGGCACATTCTACCGCTGCTGACCTCGACACGCTAGACGTACATGGATGTCAACACTCACGAAATGGATTACTTAAGCCTCCAGGAGACCTCATCTGGTCCCTCTGATGCTTAGGGCGTTCCTCTGGATGTGTGTGTGTGTGTGTGTGTGTGTGTGTGTGTGTGTGTGTGTGTGTGTGTGTGTGTGTGTGTGTCTGTGCTACATACATTTTCTTACTTTTGTGTCTTGTTTTGAGGTGGAGCTTCGTAGAATAGGACTATTCTTGACGTGGTGATCTGGTGACATAGTTATGGTAACGGAAGGTGTATTGATTGACATGATTTTTGTCTTGACGTGGCATTATCATGACATGACTGTGGTATTGACGTGGTATTGGCTTGACATGACTGTGGTCTTGACGTGGTATTGGCTTGACATGACTGTGGTCTTGACGTGGTATTGGCTTGATATGACTGTGGTCTTGACGTGGTATTGGCTTGACATGACTGTGGTCTTGACGTGGTATGACCCTAACATGATTTTGACCTAATGAGGCATTGCTTGAACCCGAGATGTTCATGACTTGTTATCACCCTGTCTTGACCTGTAATCACCTTGACCTGACATTACCCGACCCGGTACCACCCTGACCTGGTATCCTGACAAGGTACTCTGACCTGACCTGACCCGCCCTGACCTGACCTTCCCTGGTAAGCAAGGTGGGGTCGTAGGGGTCGCTTCGTGACCGGGTTGGGCGTGTCTTGAACCCTACCCCCTCCCACACACCCCCACACCCCCACACACCAACACTAGGGGGGGCCAGCAGACCCTACCCCCCACACTCCCACCTCCAACACTCCCCTCCTCCTCCTCCAACACTCCCCCAACAGCTTGACCCCACCCTTTCCCCAGGCCCCAGACATGACCCTAACGTGCCAGCACCTTACTGGTTCTGACTGACCAAAGTGACCTTGTGCCAACCTAACCTTTCCCTCATCTACTTTTCACTCCAGCTGAGGGAGGACAGTGTGCTGGCCAGTGTGAACCCTTCCACTCTATCAACCACACTATATCATCAACCATGAATCACCTACCACACACCTACCACACACTTACCACATACCTACCACACACCTACCATACACCTACTACACCCTTACCACACACTTACCACACACCTACCATACACTTACCACACACCTACCACATACCTACCACATACCTACCACACACCTACCACACACCTACCGCATACCTACCACGCACCTACCATACACTTACCACACACCTACCACATACCTACCACATACCTACCACACACCTACCATACGCCTACCACATACCTACCACATACCTACCACACACCTACCATACACTTACCACACACCTACCACATACCTACCACACACCTACCATACACTTACCACACACCTACCACATACCTGCCACATACCTACCACACACCTATCATACACCTACCACACTTAACCAGATAAAAAGAATAAATAATGACTTAAATAAATACCATGTACATGAGCCTCTCTGCCATTCACTTACTCAGACATAAGATCATTCTTTCAAGTTACGATGAATCATATTGAAGAAACAGCTCTAACGTATGTTGAGTGAGTAAATATATTTTATAATTCTAATACTTTTTTAACCATGAATTGAGCTTCTAGCCATTAACAATTTGATTTTGTATCATGTACACAATTTGACAGTGGAGATATCTTATCTTATCTTAAACGAGACAGGTTTAATATCTACCTTCGCACCAGTTGACATTCAATATCGGAATACAGTACCCTCATATATATTCTTATTGTGAACCTAGTGATAACTCTTTGAACATAGAATATTTACATCTAGTTAACTGCCTGTCTTTCTGCAGAGATAATAATGATGATAATAATAATGATAAAAATGATGATAATGATAATGATAACGATGATAATAATAGATGATAATAATGATAATAATGATAAGGATAATAATAATAATAATAATAATAATAATAATAATAATAATAATAATAATAATAATAATATAATAATAATAATGATAATAACAATGATAATGATAATAATAATAATGATAATGATAAGATTAATAATGATGATAATGATAATGATAATAATGATAGTAATAATAATAATAATAATAGCAATAATCTCTCTCTCTCTCTCTCTCTCTCTCTCTCTCTCTCTCTCTCTCTCTCTCTCTCTCTCTCTCTCTCTCTCTCTCTCTCTCTCTCTCTCTCTCTCTCTCTCTCTCTCTCTCTCTCTCCGCCCTAGACATTAAGGACAGAAGGCAATCGACTTTCTGATGGCCTCTTATAACCTTGCTCACCCATCGCGACTCACCTGTAATTCCTATGTCATATTACTCTCATTACCGTCCTATTGTGACACTTGACAAATATATCTACCTCAGTTATTAGTCAATACTTTCCTAATATGACGATTGTCATATATGTCTACCATTTGGCATGGCAGTGCCAGGCAGTCCACTAAATATCTGTGTCATTTAACATGATAAGCGACTTCGGTAACATCTATTTTACTATGTCTTCTACGATAGATATGATCTATTGTACCCCAGCGTTGACTACTATTCCAAGCTATCCTCCTCCTGTACTATATCAAATAAGTAATCATGCTGAATTAACGGGCCTTTTACGAATGACCAGCGGTTGTATGAATTGCCAGGCACAGGACAGTAATGGGCCAAATGTTCAGTGGAGAATAATACAGTCGCTCTAGAATCATAATATCATCTCGCGGACGTGGAGGATGATATGGACCTGCTTTCACATGGTTTTAAGGGAGGAGTTATCAAGCTTCTCTCTTTTTGAAAGTACATATATATATATATATATATATATATATATATATATATATATATATATATATATATATATATATATATATATATACAGTGTGTATGTGTGTGTGTTTGTGTAATGATGGAAAATTTTATGAATGGTATGTTTCTTGATTCCCAGAGTTGGATAATCAATCCTTAAAATAGATGAAAACAGAAATACGTTTTCCACACAAGATCGTACGTCAGACAGGGAAGTAGCCAGTCATTGGTGCCAGCCACAAGAACCTGGTGCTCAGGAGGGGAAGGAAGCACGACCAGAAGTCTCTGAACGACATATGGCAACACCGGGAGAAAGTGTTGCCAAGATAGATGACCCAAGATTGTTTGGTAGTTATCAGACGAAGACAAGGTTGAACAAGGTCGTAAACGCCAGATAAAACTAACAAACTTGGGCGTGTTCAGGCGTATGACGTCACCGGGGATCACGATCTTCCAAGAAACTGATTGGACAAGGCGTCATGAAGGAGTCATGATTGGCCAAGGATCATAATAGAGTAGATAATAAACTCACGAACATGACTATGAAAAAAACAAAATCTCAGAAACAAAATCGAAACTATACATGCTTGAGAAAGTCGTAAACTAAATTATAAAGGATCACGGAACCTGAGTGACCTAGATTTAAGGTATCTAGTCATCTTTCTCCGACGACTCCCATCAACCTAACCTGAGAAGTTACTTTACCTATAGTTTGTCTCCCCAGATATGAGGGAAAGGCTTAGGCCACGACCTTATCAACGTCTAGTGTGACCTGACACCACACACACGAGCCTCGGGAGAGGTCATGCTTGTGTACCAGCTGATAAAGAAAGGAAATTAGGATCTGACACGAGAAGCCATGACGGTCTAGCTGCCCCGTTAGGTTTGGATGACATTTGACCAGAAACAGATGAATGTCGGGTAGAGCGGCTGGCGGGAGATGACTGAGGGATTGTTATGACGGTCTGTTGAAGGAGAACCAAGAGAACTTCCGCAAGGAGGACCAAGAGAACTCCCAGAAGAAGGACCTAGAGAACTCCCAGAAGGACCAAGAGAACTCCCAGAAGGAGGACCAAGAGAACTCCCAGAAGGAAGACCAAGAGAACTCCCAGAAGGAGAGCCAAGAGAACTCCCAGAAGGAAGACCAAGAGAACTCCCAGAAGGAAGACCAAGAGAACTCCCAGAAGGAGGACCAAGAGAACTCCCAGAAGGAGGACCAAGAGAACTCCCAGAAGGAGAACCAAGAGAACTCCCAGAAGGAGAACCAAGAGAACTCCCAGAAGGAGAACCGAAAGAACTCCCAGAAGGAGGACCAAGAGAACTCCCAGAAGGAGGACCAAGAGAACTCCCAGAAGGAGGACCAAGAGAACTCCCAGAAGGAGAACCGAAAGAACTCCCAGAAGGAGAACCGAAAGAACTCCCAGAAGGAGGACCAAGAGAACTCCCAGAAGATGAAAGGACAGAAAACCCTTATGAAAGTTTAGCATCTGAGACAGCAGTAATAACAGCATCAGTAACAGCAGTAGTAACAGCACCAGTAACAGCACCAGTAACAGCACCAGTAACAGCAGTAGTAACAGCAGTAGTAACAGCAGTAGTAACAGCACCAGTAACAGCACCAGTAACAGCACCAGTAACAGCAGTAGTAACAGCAGTAGTAACAGTAGTAGTAACAGCACCAGTAACAGCACCAGTAACAGCACCAGTAACAGCAGTAGTAACAGCAGTAGTAACAGCAGTAGTAACAGCACCAGTAACAGCAGTAGTAACAGCACCAGTAACAGCACCAGTAACAGCAGTAGTAACAGCAGTAGTAACAGCAGTAGTAACAGCACCAGTAACAGCAGTAGTAACAGCACCAGTAACAGCACCAGTAACAGCAGTAGTAACAGCAGTAGTAGTAACAGCAGTAAACACTCACCACCCACTGGATGAAGGAGTAGCCCATGGTGTCTGGAGGATCGGTTTCTGCACTACACCTGGGGAAACAAGAGACACAACAAGTGTTAATCACAAGCCAATATATAACCCCCCCCCCCCTGTCAACCACAGACACATCCTAGCTGTTCATCTTCCCGATATGGGAATGTTGGAGGGTGAAAGACTCGTCTTTTGTTGCTTAAAAACCGGAAAATGGGGAGTAGAAACAGTTTATTTGGCTGACAGTGTTACTAGCGTAGTGTATAGTGTCAGCATTATTGTGTGAGTATTATGTAGTGTCAGCGGTACACAGTGTCAGCAGGCAGGAGTGGCTGACAGAGTTCAATGGTCAGAAAGTAAATGAAGGAAATTATAAGATTAAATTAAGCAGTTGGAGAACCTGTGAGACATTACCACCCTCACACCCCACTGATCCTGCCTCCAGCCTGCGTCTCCTTCATGCACTGTGGCATATCAGCTCCGTGTGCTCGCCCATGAAGGTCAGGTCAGAGGTCACTTCCTTCAGAAGGGGGGGGGGTGTTGTTGGCGTACCTTGACCTAACATGAATGACCTGTGTGCTGGCGGAGAGGGTTGGGGAGGGGGTCGTCCTCTCTCTCTCTCTCTCTCTCTCTCTCTCTCTCTCTCTCTCTCTCTCTCTCTCTCTCTCTCTCTCTCTCTCTCTCTCTCTCTCTCTCTCTCTCTGACACCCAGGATTTACCACAGCCCTTGTGACGACATGCATTCCATCTCCACCGAAATACATCTGTTTCACATTTTGAAACATCTCACAAACGGCTCAGAAACATCTCACACACGGCTCAGAAACATCTCACAAACGGCTCAGAAAATGTCACCAGGGAAGAGGTAGGTGGTGGGTTCCCTCAGACCTTATATTAACTTAGAAAGGAATTCTCTTTTTTTTTCGTAGAGTTACTCTTGCCTCATAATTAAGGAAAGGCAGCAGATCTCTCTCCCAACCACGTATGATCGTGATGTGTATGATTATCATGATCACAGGCGAGAGTGACTGAAATTCAGGCTAATATGTTAAGACCTTATTAAGGGAAAGGTTACAGAACACCTTCCTGTAGCAGAAGTTTGTAGTGTGTTGAGTGTATTGTGTTGAGAAAATGCAACGGTTGCTATGTTGCAAGGCCCCCGAGAAACTTCTTGCAAGTGCTGGGGGCCCTAGTGATGTTATGTGCTAGGGGCCCAAGTGATGTTATGCGCTAAGGGCCCTAGTGATGTTATGTGTTAGGGGCTCTAATGATGTTATGGGCTGGGGGCCCTAGTGATGTTATGTGCTATGGGCCCTTGTGATGTCATATGCTAAGGACCCTAGTGATTTCACATGGTGGGGGCCCTAATGATGTCTTGTGCTAGGGGCCCTAGTGATATCATGTGCTGGGGGCCCTAGTGATATCACGTGCTGGGGGGCCCTGGTGATGCCACGTGCTGGGGGCCCTCAGCGATACCAGGCCATGTCATGAGCACCATGCAGGAGCCAGTAGAATGTCAGACGTAGATCATGTACTCTCCCTTCTGGTGAAAACCTGTAGCCTCACCTCAACAAACACCTCCTTTCCCTCCCCCTTCCTCCTCCTCTCCTTCCTCCTCCTCCTCCTCTCCTTCCCACCTCCTCCTCTCCCAGCATCTCGTCAACATCTCCAGGTCAGGCCAGGCTAGGTCAGGTCAAAGGTCACTTGCCCTGAGATCTAAGAAATATCATGTTTCCTCCATCTATGGCCAAACGTCACCTCGTAATGTGTAAGGATGCGATATCAAACTAACCAAAATTGATAGTGATGATATACAAAGACACCAGATATCATGATACTATATTTCTCAACCCTTTACACACAGACACACACACACACACACACACACACACACACACACACACAGATAGCAGAGGGCTCACTCTGTAGATGTTTTAGACACGGTTGGTTTGAGGGAGTCTAGTAATATTACAAGTTTTCTTGGTAAGGTGTCACCATGAGGGGGGGTGGGGGGGGAGGATTTGGTTATGGGGGAGGGGGATCTGGCTGGGGGGGAGGGAGGGGGATCTGGTTGGGGGGGGAGGGAGGGGGATCTGGTTGGGGGGGGGGAGGGAGAGGGAGGATCTGGCTGCAGCAGCAGATGTGTTCAAGTTCTGGGTGTAAACAAGTTTTTTTTGCCCAAGTTCAAGGAATTGCCCGAGACTGACTTGGTTACATTATCTGACAACTTATCTTGAAGATTTTGAATATATATATATATATATATATATATATATATATTCAAATATATATATATATATATATATATATATATATATATATATATATATATATATATATATATATATATATATATATATATATATATTTTTTTTTTTCTTTTTTTTTGCTTTGTCGCTGTCTCCCGCGTTTGCGAGGTAGCGCAAGGAAACAGACGAAAGAAATGGCCCAACCCACCCCCATACACATGTATATACATACGTCCACACACGCAAATATACATACCTACACAGCTTTCCATGGTTTCCCCCAGACGCTTCACATGCCCTGATTCAATCCACTGACAGCACGTCAACCCCGGTATACCACATCGATCCAATTCACTCTATTCCTTGCCCTCCTTTCACCCTCCTGCATGTTCAGGCCCCGATCACACAAAATCTTTTTCACTCCATCTTTCCACCTCCAATTTGGTCTCCCTCTTCTCCTCGTTCCCTCCACCTCCGACACATATATCCTCTTGGTCAATCTTTCCTCACTCATTCTCTCCATGTGCCCAAACCATTTCAAAACACCCTCTTCTGCTCTCTCAACCACGCTCTTTTTATTTCCACACATCTCTCTTACCCTTACGTTACTCACTCGATCAAACCACCTCACACCACACATTGTCCTCAAACATCTCATTTCCAGCACATCCATCCTCCTGCGCACAACTCTATCCATAGCCCACGCCTCGCAACCATACAACATTGTTGGAACCACTATTCTTTCAAACATACCCATTTTTGCTTTCCGAGATAATGTTCTCGACTTCCACACATTCTTCAAGGCTCCCAGAATTTTCGCCCCCTCCCCCATCCTATGATCCACTTCTGCTTCCATGGTTCCATCCGCTGCCAGATCCACTCCCAGATATCTAAAACACTTTACTTCCTCCAGTTTTTCTCCATTCAAACTCACCTCCCAATTGACTTGACCCTCAACCCTACTGTACCTAATAACCTTGCTCTTATTCACATTTACTCTTAACTTTCTTCTTTCACACACTTTACCAAACTCAGTCACCAGCTTCTGCAGTTTCTCACATGAATCAGCCACCAGCGCTGTATCATCAGCGAACAACAACTGACTCACTTCCCAAGCTCTCTCATCCCCAGCAGACTTCATCCTTGCCACTCTTTCCAAAACTCTTGCATTCACCTCCCTAACAACCCCATCCATAAACAAATTAAACAACCATGGAGACATCACACACCCCTGCCGCAAACCTACATTCACTGAGAACCAATCACTTTCCTCTCTTCCTACACGTACACATGCCTTACATCCTCGATAAAAACTTTTCACTGCTTCTAACAACTTGCCTCCCACACCATATATTCTTAATACCTTCCACAGAGCATCTCTATCAACTCTGTCATATGCCTTCTCCAGATCCATAAATGCTACATACAAATATATATATATATATATATATATATATATATATATATATATATATATATATATATATATATATATATATATATATATATATATATATATATATATATATATATATATATATATATATTATATTATTACTTTTATTTATTTTGCTTTGTCGCTGTCTCCCGCGTATATATCCATATATACGCGGGAGAGAGAGAGAGAGAGAGAGAGAGAGAGAGAGAGAGAGAGAGAGAGAGAGAGAGAGAGAGAGAGACAGAGAGAGATTAATGATCCTACATACGTACAGCGTGGCGAATTCTGTCTGATTCTCCCCACCCCCATCCCTCTCACTCCCCCTTATCCATCTCTCTTATATCTTCTGAGTCTTTATCAGACTCGAACCGCAGGCCAGATGTCATCAAACTGATAAGGAGCTTTTCCAGGCCACATCTTTTTCCTGCCAGCTGTTGAGCCGGAGGGACAGGTGGGTGAGAAGGTGCCTCATGCTTTGCTATCCTGTTTCTACCATAGTATTTTGTTTTTCTTTCCCTTTTCATGGATAACTTTCTTATAAATCATTAGCTTTCTTGTTATGTCTTCCTCCAAGATGCCAAGGAAAATTTAGAACAGGAAAAAAATACTTTCTTTTTAGTATTTTCTTCACATTCAACACATGATCAGCGTCCAACTTGTTAGCTCGATATAGAATGTAGAAAGCTGTCTCTGTGTCTCCCTTCCTCCTCCTCCCTTCCACAGGCAGTTCACTGGCTTCTGTGCCTTCACCATAAATCATCCCTCTTACCCAAGTTACATTTTCTGTTGCCTTATATTGGAGCTGAAACCAAATCATTATGTTTATATAACAAATTGACCAGATCAGTGATAGGTATATACCTGTATGCAATAAGATATCCACGAAATCTCTTGCTTTCATACCTCTGGGCAGTTTTGAAGTTGGCCAGCAGGTAGTCTGACTTCTCCTGTTAAATGTCTACTAATGTAACGTTTTCGATGATAAGGGCAAATGCTGTGTCAACTCATAGGTCCCTTTCACATACACACTGCTGTAATTTGTCTGGCGTAAGATAGCAATCAAAGACAGGTCACCCTTCACTATACCTTCAACCTCTTCCCTTTCTACTGGTCGAGTTCAGCTTCATTAAACATATATCTGGCCAAAACTGGGACTTGTTCATGTGCATGGCGTAATCCTAGACGTCTCATTGTTGCATGACCATCGACCATGCATATCCGATTGACATCCCTGTCGTAAATCATTGACAATAGATCGTGAATGATACTATCTATCTGGCTGAGTCTCTAGGATCACTGTGCTAGCCAAGTTAGATGGGTCATCCCTGACACGATTTTCATTTCTCGTTCACGATGATCGTCTTTAGCCCGCGTGATGACAAGTCTTCTTTTGCCTGGTGAGGGAACCAGTTCCCTCACCAACCTCTTGTGAAGGGGCGGTGCAAACTGCCCTCTGGCGATCCAGGAACATAGGGAACCACTTCCGTATCACTTAGGTGTCGACCAGCATCTGTGTGTCGATCAGCACCTGGGTGTCGACCAGCACCTGGGTGCCGACCAGCACCTGGATGTCGACCAGCACCTAGGTGTCGACCAGCACCTGGATGTCGACCAGCACCTGGGTGTCGACCAGCACCTGGATGTCGACCAGCACCTGGATGTCGACCAGCACCTGGGTGTCGACCAGCACCTGGATGTCGACCAGCACCTAGGTGTCGACCAGCACCTGGATGTCGACCAGCACCTGGATGTCGACCAGCACCTGGATGTCGACCAGCACCTAGGTGTCGACCAGCACCTGGATGTCGACCAGCACCTGGGTGTCGACCAGCACCTGGATGTCGACCAGCACCTGGATGTCGACCAGCACCTGGGTGTCGACCAGCACCTGGGTGTCGACCAGCACCTGGGTGTCGACCAGCACCTGGATGTCGACCAGCACCTGGGTGTCGACCAGCACTCCAGCACCAGAGGATAAGATGTTCTCATACAAAACATCTCCTTCCACTCAACTCTAGTTGTCTCTTATATACATGGTCTCTCGTCTCCCATCAGTCAGGCTCTGGTTTCATTATCTCTCCCACACTTATAGAGACCAGGATCATCAGAGACACCTGCCTATACCTCACTACACATCCTCTACTTCCTTCATTAGAAGCAGTAACGTTATTGGTCGTCATCTGTTTCAATGATATTGATCCTTTTGCCACTATTGCTCTGCACAACAGCTCGTGTGTGTGTGTGTGTGTGTGTGTGTGTGTGTGTGTGTGTGTGTGTGTGTGTGTGTGTGCAATGAAACCGGACCAATTAACTTTTTCCCCGTCAAGAGAGTTGTGACCACGACAGCGTTACGCTATATATCTTGTTATATGGCAGGGGAGAGGAGCAGCTAGCGAGCGAGCAGACACGGAGGCAGTGTTGATGATACAGTAAATGTGTTTATATCAGTACAAAACACCGCATATAAAACTGGTGTACACTAGAAAGTCAGAGGACGCTCGGACCCACTAGTTCATCGGCTCGACACACACACACACTCCCAAAAAAATAGAACAATGAAGACATATTATCTGAAGTATGGGAGAAGACTGTAGGTGTCTGAAGATGGACAGCACGAACTGTCGAAGTTCTGTGGGTGGGAGGAGACGTGCATTGCCTCGGGTGTCGTGGAGTGAGAGAGGTGTGTGAGTGGAGGAAGGACTCTTATATTATTGTCATTAAGACGCGCCACACGACTGTAGCAGTTTGATGAGGTGGGGGGGGTGGAAATGACCTTTCTAACTTTCCTAAATCATTTTTGTAACCTGGAGAGTAGATTACAGTCATACAGCAGAGTTGATACAGTATGGCAAGATTACAGGAGACGCAGAGGGCCGGCCACCACTGTGGGATGCGTGTTCTCTGTCAGGCCAGAGTAAACAGCATCGCGTGGGGCTGGTAGATGCAATCACGTGTTTGTGATTACCTGTTATAACTGTACGGGGAGAGCGTCCTACACTCGTGAGGCCCCATCTCTTGTACTGTACGGGGGAGGGAGTTCTACACTCGTGAGGCCCCATCTCTTGTACTGTACGGGGAGGGAGTTCTACACTCATGGGGCCCCATCTCTTGTACTGTACGGGGGAGGGCGTTCTACACTCGTGGGGCCCCATCTCTTACACTATACGAGAAGGGAGTTCTACACTCGTGGGGCCCTATCTCTTGTACTGTACGGGGTAGGGAGTTCGACGTTCTTGTGGCCCCATCTCTTGTACTCTACGGAGAAGGCATTCTACACTCGTGGAACCCCATCTCTTGTGCTATACGGGAAGGGAGTTCTACACTCATGGGATCCCATTTCTTGCACTGTATGGGATGGGGTTTTTAAATCATGATGCCCCATCTCTTGAACCTTCTCTATGCTGTCCTCAGTCGTAATTTCATAACTAATACGTCTATATGATTGGTATACAGGTTGATGTATTTAGCAGTGTAAACAAAGTCTGTAAGTTAAACGTTTACATGTTGGTCTCAGATGATTATCAGCGAGTGAGAAATATTCATTAGCGTCGTTTTTTTTTACTGAGAAAAGAATGAAAGTCATGGATCCTGCATCTCTGGTCGTGGATCCTGCATCTCTGGTCGTGGATCCTGCATATCTGGTCGTGGATCCTGCATCTCTGGTCGTGGATCCTGCATCTCTGGTCGTGGATCCTGCATCTCTGGTCGTGGATCCTGCATCCCTGGTCGTGAATTATGCATCTCTGGTCGTGGATCCTGCCTCTGTGGTCGTGGATCCAGCATCTCTGGTCGTGGATCCTGCATTTCTGGTCGTGGATCCTGCATCTCTGGTAGACAAGACGAAGTGGAGCCAGAGTCTGGCAACAGCAAGTCTAGAGTAAGGACTTACAAATGCCAGAGGACTGAAGTTAATGAGTTTCTAGTTTTTAAAAAAACATGTAACCCAAAGGAAGGTAGACATTAAGTGGAGCTTTACAACTGAGAACTTGACTGTAGGGATGTGCCTGGCTGCGTCACCAGTTGACTGACTAACTGACTGGCCTTTTATTGATTGACTGAAGGTATCAGGGTGAGGCTGGTGGCCGTGGGCCACGGAGGCGTCACTCCACAAGACGCAAAAGATTTCGAGACACATACACGAAGTCGAAAGAATCGCTACAGTCATAGATTTGCAGACGTTTTCAAAAGGATTAACCCTATATGAGGCAAAAATTTTCGTTCTTACCCTCAAAATGAACGACTGTAAATGATAAATACTGATCTAATTCAATTATTCACGTATTGTACATGTCATATCAGTTAACAGAGATACGATAAAGAGAGTTAATCAGTGTCCCGGTACAGTTCAGTGGGACATGTTTCACGAAGATCTTCATATCTATCAGTTAACAGCTTTGAGGTAACACAGCGTCAGGTAAGAGGAAGTAGGTAAGATAAAGTACTAACTCAGCGTCCAGCATAAGGATGTAGGTACTACGGATCGCTAACACAACTTCATGTTTGAGGAAGGAAGGAACAGAAACTCTGGCGGTGGCCAGGAGAACTACCCAGCTGCTGTGGGATGAAAAGAGAATCATATTTTGAGGTTCTATGGTCCATATCCTACGGTAGTCCGTTGGAATAATGGGTCAAGTGGCGCCTGTAGTTAGGGTAGGGTACTGCACCAGACTATCTGCACGCTTGATACGCTCCACAGACGCACACTATACGCTCAGCGTGAGTGCGTAACACAGACGCACACTACACGCTCAGCGTGAGTGCGTAACACAGACGCACACCACATGCTCAGCGTGAGTGCGTAACACGATCACTCTTGGGAGTGTTGACAATGGGTCATATGTTCCGTCACACTTGCGTTATGTTGCGCACAAATGGCGCGTTTATTGTGTAATTTTCTGCGTAGGCAGATAGGTAGCGTCCTTACCCTCGTGATCTAGAGTACATAAAAAACGGGATTGTATTTGAAATCATCTTGGACCATCATTGACTTCGAGTCACGTGAACTACAGACGATGATAGCTGGGGTCCCACCCTCCGAAAAAGACATGGATGAAACTCGAACCCAAGACCATCAGTTTGACCATCGAAAGCACGAGCCACTAAACCACATCAGATTTCGTTATCCCTGGTAAATTCTTAACACATCCTCCTCTGATGCATCTATTTTCAGTGCCTCAGTTCCCAGACACCGGTGCTCCCGCTGGACGACGCCCACACAGCACGGAGGTGAGACACGTCGCCACCAAAAACCAACACAAATACACATTCGTCCACTACAGTAACTCTCCTGTGTGCTGGAAGACACAGTATGAATCCTCAACACTCACTTGTAGATATGTGACGCCGGGACCGTAACACACACACTTGTCTACTGGTGGGGTTGTTGGCCAATGTGGACAGACGATGCTGAAGACGAAGACGAAGACTGTGAGTCAGTATGGCACCTCACTAACGGCAAGGTATGTCTGTGTGAGGGGAGGTGTGTCAGCTGATCTTGCACACTCACAAGTGTTTAGTTCTTCCGCCCGTCTGAGGCTTATGTGCAGCTCGGGCGGCCCACTGACGCCCTGCCCTGCCCACTCTAGGTCAACTTGTCTTGACGGAAAAATGTCATTGGGTTCAGTCAACGAGCCCGGCTCAGGATGACCAAAGGCCAGTATCAAGGTCAGTTGCGTCTGTGATCTTCCCTCCGTGTCACCACCAGTGGTACATCCTTGTACCGTCTGTACCCTCTGGTGGCGACCATAACATCCTTGTACCGTTTGTACCCTCAGGTGGCGACCATAACACCCTTGTACCGTCTGTACCCTCTGGTGACGACAATAGCACCCTTGTACCGTTTGTACCTTCTGTGTGACTACCGTAGTACCCTTGTACTCTCGATTGTACCGTCTGTACCCTCTACTGAAGACCAAAACACCCTTGTACCATCTGTACCTTCTGTGTCACAACCGTAGTACCCTTGTACCCTCGATTGTACCGTCTGTACCCTCTAGCGACGACCATAACACCCTCGTACCGTCTTTACCTTCTGAACATAATCATAACACCCCAGTACTAGGTACACCTTCTGGTCCCCTCCACAACACGTACTCGTCGTCTGTACCTTCACAGAGAGTCTGTTTGTCTTTCCCTACACAGCCGAGCACAACATGAAGACCCATAGCGGAGGCACGAGCTCCGGAAGGATGACATGAAGGATGACATCCTATAACAGCAGACACACACACACAAAAAAAGCACTGGAGGACTTTGCCCTTGAAGTTTGACTTCCTGCTGCACTCCACTGCTATACGTCAGGGTTCAACATTCACCCATGAAGGAAAAAAAAAAAAAGAAATCAGACTTGTTTGCTATTATTTTTAAAGAGTTTTCAGAGGTGATCATTTCCTCAGAGTCGCCAGGAAGGTCGAGGATCGACAGACGGCCCACAGACCACGAGCAAGAGACTTCTTCTTCGTCTCTGCCACATAGTCAGGCATCTGCCTCGCTCATCCTGAACCCATCCACCCTGGTGAGGGGGGGAAGAAAGGGGATGTGTCTCGCTCATCCTGAACCCATCACCCATGGTGAGGGGGGGGGGGGGGAAGAAAGGGGATGTGCCTCGCTCATCCTGAACCCATCACCCATGGTGAGGGGGGAAGAATGGGGATGTGTCTCGCTCATCCTGAACCCATCACCCATGGTGAGGGGAAGAAGAAAGGGGATGTGTCTCGCTCATCCTGAACCCATCACCCATGGTGAGGGGGGAAGGAAAGGGGATGTGTCCTCGCTCATCCTGAACCCATCACCCATGGTGAGGGGGGAAGAAAGGGGATGTGTCTCGCTCATCCTGAACCCATCACCCATGGTGAGGGGAGGAAGAAAGGGGATGTGTCTCGCTCATCCTGAACCCATCACCCCTGGTGAGGGGGGAAGAAAGGGGATGTGTCTCGCTCATCCTGAACCCATCACCCATGGTGAGGGGGGGAAGAAAGGGGATGTGTCTCGCTCATCCTTGAACCCCTCACCCTGGTGAGGGGGGAAGAAAGGGGATGTGTCTCGCTCATCCTGAACCCATCACCCCTGGTGAGGGGGGGGAAGAAAGGGGATGTGTCTCGCTCATCCTGAACCCATCACCCATGGTGAGGGGGGGAAGAAAGGGGATGTGTCTCGCTCATCCTGAACCCATCACCCATGGTGAGGGGGGGAATGAAAGGGGATGTGTCTCGCTCATCCTGAACCCATCACCCCTGGTGAGGGGGGGAAGAAAGGGGATGTGTCTCGCTCATCCTGAACCCATCACCCATGGTGAGGGGGGGGAAGAAAGGGGATGTGTCTCGCTCATCCTGAACCCATCACCCATGGTGAGGGGGGAAGAAAGGGGATGCTACACCACATATCTCCTGCGTGTCGCAGGGGGCTTGCTGGAGATCGTCCCCTCCAGTATTATAACTTTATACAAGTTGGGACACAAGAAGGAGCCATGAGAGGACTTTTCTACAGAGGCTCAGTTCCCAATGCTTCCTTATAGAACACGGGAAAGAAAGAACAGAAATGAAAAAAGTATATATATATATATATATATATATGTGTGTGTGTGTACCCTAGCCTGAGCCAGGTACCCATCTTATCGACCAACCTCCAGGGGTAGATGAGCAGCTGGGTTGACTGTGGACCGACTGCCGCAAGAAGGATTCGAACCTATGCACTAGACCCTGGATGGCCCATGAATGCGTCATGGTCGGGAACGCTAACTGCCAAACCACGGAGGTCCATAATCATATATAGCCATCATAATCAGACTATATATTCATTCAGACGTTTCATTACTGGCCATAGCATAATTAGGGTAAATGAATTTCTTTTTGGCTTTTTCTAATTTCTTAACACTTGTTCGTTGTTCTTGAGAAAGCTGGAAAAGTAGATTCCCAAATGCCGTTTTCTTTCTACGTATTTTCACAAATTACACAGTCCGCTTCCGCCCTCCTCCGAACTTCATCACTCTGATGAAGTTGAATTCAACAAAATCTTGAAAACATTGAATATAATATGTGGACAGAGAGGAACACTAAATGTTAGCATTATCTCGAGCCATGTACACTTCAGCAGCCCAAATGATAACCTTGCTATATATATATGTATGTGTATATTCTACTAGTCTTAAAGTAACTACATAATGGAATATAATGTGACTCAAGGCCTTTTGAAGGTCACCAATTCAGTTCAAAGATATGACTGTTTGCACGAAAGTTGTGAATTTCGTCCTGATAATTCGTGTGTTTAGAATGACGACCACAGCTTTGAGTCGTAGACTTACACTTTATCTGTAAGAATATACACCTAGACGACACATGGAGAGGGATCACAGTGCTATTCTTACACGACAGCTGGCGGACAACACAAAAATTCTCAAACTTTTCAACAGTCACAACAAATTACAATAACAGAAGCAGTTTTTACCAAAGAATTTTTTTCCATATTTAACAACCAGTAGACGGATCATTTGAGGTCATTTAGCTCCTCCAATCATCAAAGAGCTCTGCAGGGATGGTTCCCATCTGTCTGACCCAACACATGAGATGCGATACCTTACAACCCTCAGTCTCGTCTGTCTGACCCCACACATGAGATCCAATACCTTACAACCCTCACTCTCATCTCGTTGTCATGGAGTCCACACCTGCATCTAGGATTTTAGAGATCCTCTCTGGTCGCATATATTCAACGCTTTCAAGATTTGGTTAAATTCAATCCTATTAGTCTGATGATGACCAAAGGAGGGCGATAGCTGACTGAAGAAGTTCTGAAAAATATCGTGGAAATGGCATTTGAGTGAGTGAGGAGATAACGAGGAGGATATGCATGTCGGAAGTGGAGGAAACAGGGAAAATGGGAAAACGGAGGAGGAGGTGGAAGGATAGAGTGAAAGATGCTTTGAGATATCGGGGCTTGAACATTCAGGAGGGTGTGGGGCATGCATTGAATAGAACATTTTAGAGCGATGTGTTTTACCAAGGGCAACGTGCTAATAGCGGGCTTAACTAGGGCTCAGGAAACGGTCAAAGGCCATGGAAAGGTCTGTGGGGCCTGGTTGTGGATAGGGAGCTGTGGTTTCGGCGCATTACAAATGACAATTAGACAATGGATGTGAGCGAATGAAGTCTTTTCCTCGTCTGTTTCTTATGTTACCTCGCTATCACGGAAAACGGCGAACAAGTATGAAAATATAAGTACGTATAAAACACACACACACACACACACACACACACACACACACACACACACACACACACACACACACACACTTGTACACATACAGATTAACCAGAAAATCATTGAGTTTCCCTAAGCGACCAAGCAGGAAGTGTTGGGGTGCGGGTGAGACGGGCATAAAAGGGGAAAGAAATGTGGATTTTGGTGCGACAGTCGACGCATCACCTGTCCTGACTACTTGCTGTCTTTGAACTCGACGAGCGGGTTACGCCCTTGTGGGTGTGGGTGTTACCGCACTCCGCCTGCGTGTGGTAACAATGGACTGGGAGAAGTACAGTCACGTCAAGTACCGAAGGAGACCATTATTTCCCTCCTCCTGAACTGAGCGCAGCCTGGAAGCTCCATAGACTCCTTTTAAAGTGTCCTGGGGTGGTAGAATTACATAAAGTTTATATACATACGTAAATAGTGCATATGAACGCACACTTCCATATAACATAATAACTTCCAACAGCCAGGATCGAACCCGGGACCTCTGGGTAGAAGGCGGGAGCGCTACCGCTAGGATATGATCATCTACGCAGAGGTCCCGGGTTCGATCCTCGCAGTTGGAGGTTAGTATGTTATACATACATATAAATCGAAGTTCTTGTCGAAAGGCAGGGCTAGCGCGTAGCGCTCAGCACAGGATTATACAAAGTTATATAAAGCCATATAAGTTACGTGTTATCAGTTAAGTGATTGGATAGATCGTATGTTTGTGTGCTGGAAGCCAGGAGCCCTTGTGTGGGTGAGGCAGGAAGAAAAGACAGCTACCTGGGCCAAACGAATGAAACTTGACAGCCGCTGAAGTAGTGATTCACTGCACAGTCGTCACTAACACTCTAGATACCCAGGCGGGTAGTACCGGTAACGTACCCCCACACCCCCCTTGGTCGACAGTTGCCTACCAGCTAGAGAGAGAGAGAGAGAGAGAGAGAGAGAGAGAGAGAGAGAGAGAGAGAGAGAGAGAGAGAGAGAGAGAGAGAGAGAGAGAGAGAGAGCAGGGACAAGTTAGAACACCTGGGCAGGTCCTTCCTGGTAAGAATATATGTGTGTGTGTGTGTGAGTGGCATGTTGACAGCCAGTGTGTCCTGCCCTGGTAGAGCGAAGGTGACGAGGAGGCGGTGGGTAGTGGACTATCCAGTCTACCAAACCTACCGAGTCTACCAGGCATGCTCGGTCTCTCATATCTACCGGACCGACCTGGCATAATCGGCCTACCTAGCCTACCAGACCTAAGAGATCTACCAGGTCTACAGTATAGCTCTGATGTAGTCGAACATTCGCGCCCTCCTGAGAATGAACACGGCACTTTCCTGTTATTTTGTTAGGACAGGTTTGATTTACGTTGGAGGCGCTAGTTATATAGAGGAAGGTTCGCATCGAGACCAGTTCTTATATGAAATATAGAGAGGGCTGAAAAGAGGGTGGAAGAAAAAATAAGGAAATACATATCAAGATTTTTGTAGATAGTAGAAAAATCTACTTCTCATAAAAGGGGCAAGTCGAAGTTTTTAGGGGAAGGTGTGACTGGATAAAGAGTTCGGAAGCTTTTCGGTATAAGGAAAGACATAGATATCAAAACGGCCCACCTTTGAGTTATTAATGGCCATACAGTGATCATACGACGCAGTAGCTTGCCGAGTGTTACGCAGTCTAAAACAGCCACATTTTCTGGAGCAGAAACCAAAGCAACATCTATAGGAGAGAAAAAGTGAACCATCATTTCAGGACAGGGCAAGCTGGCCCGAGTCTCAAACTCATACTGGGAAAAGCTGATAAGCTAGATTGCTCTGAACTCGACTTCGTTTGGTATGTGGAGTTAGAACCTCCCTAAGTGTGAAGGAAGTATTCCATTCAAGGACGAATGAGTTCTTTGTGTGATCGGATCAATTGTTTAGATGAGGAGAATTTGTGGTAACTGAAGGGGATTCCCATTTCTTCATAGGCCAGCTAAACAGAAGGGGAATCCTCGTTCCTTATAGGCCAGCTAAACAGAAGGGGAATCCTAGTTCCTTATAGGCCAGCTTAAAGGGAACTTCCATTTCCTTATAGGCCAGCTTAGCATTTGCTAAGGTTTTTGAAATATATTAAATGTTACAGTGATGCTAGAAATACTTTACTGTAATGGCTGGTAACATTACAGACCCATTAAAGAAAATAGAAAAGTTGTGAGAGGTTTCAGGAAGTGGTTGTGGGGTAAAAAATAGTGGGTTTTCTAGGCATTAAACAGAACACTGTTGTGTCTGCCCACCTGGGAGATCCCGTCCAAGTCTAAGGTTGTGAAGTTGTGACAAGACGAGACTCAGATCAAACAGCAGTCGAGAGGGCGACTCTGAGGTAAGCGGAAGAATGCAGGGATGAGTCGGCAGTATATGAGTGGACGCGGCCGTCTGTTGAAGATAATATTTTGCTGATGAAGTGAAGGAAGTGTAGAAAACAGTACGGGATCCTGAGGGACGCTCATGTTGGCAGGGAAAGTTGATCCATCGACATTTACGGAGATCGATCCGCCACAGAGGAAGAGAGGGAAGGAAAAGAATATGTATATAAATATATACATATATATATATATATATATATATATATATATATATATATATATATATATATATATATATATATATATATATATATATATATATATATATATATATATATATATATATATATATATATATATATATATATATATATATATATATGTATATATATATATATATATATATATATATATATATATATATATATATATATATATATATATATATATATATATATATATATATATATATATATATATATATATATATATATATATATATATATATATATATATATATATATATATATATATATATATATATATATATATATATATATATATATATATATATATATATATATATATATATATATATATATATATATATATATATATTCCTATGAGTCCACGGGGAAAATGAAACACGAAAAGTTCTCGTGGACTCATAGGAATATCTTGATCACGCGCAAAATTGTGATCCTTTCCAATATATATATATATATATATATATATATATATATATATATATATATATATATATATATATATACATTTTTTTCACACTATTCGACATTTCCTGCGTTAGCAAGGTAGCGCTAAGAACAGAGGACTGGGCCTTTGAGGGAATATCCTCACCTGGCCTCCTTCTCTGTTCCTTCTTTTCGAAAGTTAAAAAAAAAGACAAGAGGGGAGGATTTCCAGCCCCCCGTTCCCACCCCTTTAGTCGCCTTCTACGACACGCAGGGAATACGTGGGAAGTATTCTTTCTCCCCTATCCCCAGGGATGAATATATATATACATATATATATATATATATATATATATATATATATATATATATATATATATATATATATATATATATATATATATATATATATATATATATATATATATATATAAGATAAAGTAAATGTGAATAAGAGCAAGGTAATTAGGTACAGTAGGGTTGAGGGTCAAGTCAATTGGGAGGTAAGTTTGAATGGAGAAAAACTGGAGGAAGTAAAGTGTTGTAGATATCTGGGAGTGGATCTGGCAGCGGATGCAACCATGGAAGCGGAAGTAGATCATAGGGTGGGGGAGGGGGCGAAAATCCTGGGAGCCTTGAAGAATGTGTGGAAGTCGAGAACATTATCTCGGAAAGCAAAAATGGGTATGTTTAAAGGAATAGTGGTTCCAACAATGTTGTATGGTTGCGAGGCGTGGGCTATGGATAGAGTTGTGCGCAGGAGGGTGGATGTGCTGGAAATGAGATGTTTGAGGACAATGTGTGGTGTGAGGTGGTTTGATCGAGTAAGTAACGTAAGGGTAAGAGAGATGTGTGGAAATAAAAAGAGCGTGGTTGAGAGAGCGGAGGAGGGTGTTTTGAAATGGTTTGGGCACATGGAGAGAATGAGTGAGGAAAGATTGACCAAGAGGATATATGTGTCGGAGGTGGAGGGAACGAGGAGAAGTGGGAGACCAAATTGGAGGTGGAAAGATGGAGTGAAAGAGATTTTGTGTGGTCGGGGCCTGAACATGCAGGAGGGTGAAAGGAGGGCGGGGAATAGAGTGAATTGGATCGATGTGGTATACCGGGATTGACGTGCTGTCAGTGGATTGAATCAGGGCATGTGAAGCGTCTGGGGTGAACCATGGAAAGCTGTGTAGGTATGTATATTTGCGTGTGTGGACGTATGTATATACATGTGTATGGGGGTGGGTTGGGCCATTTCTTTCGTCTGTTTCCTTGCGCTACCTCGCATAGTGGGAGACAGCGACAAAGCAAAAAAGAAAAGAAAAAAAAAAAGAAAAAAAAAAAAAAAATATATATATATATATATATATATATATATATATATATATATATATATATATATATATATATATATATACATTTTTTCACATTGTTCGCCATTTCCCGCGTTAGCGAGGTAGCGTTAAGAACAGAGTACTGAGCCTTTGAGGGGATATCCTCACTTGGTCCCCTTCTCTGTTCCTTCTTTAGGAAAACTAAAAACGAGAGTGGAGGAATTCCCAGCCCCCCGCTCCCTTCCCTTTTATATATATATACATGTAAATTGATAGATAGATATATTCACTTTAAACTGGCAGAGTCAGGAAGAACGAATAATATCCTCATCTGCCCACATCCAGTCTACAATTGTCATGTATAATGGAGCGAAACGAACGTCTGTGTCCCACAGGTTCCTCCTTGGTTTACCTTGATCGCTTCATGTGTCCTGGTTCAACATGTTGCACACATTTTACCACATCGATTCGAATCCTTCTGCCCAGTGCATGCGTCTCGCACTGCTGAAGATTCAGACCCTGATACCAGGAAATCTATCTATCTTCTCATCATTCTCCTCTTCCTTCCCCATATTCTACGTTCTAACCACTTCTGTCAGAGAGTTCCTCTTAATCTGTCTCTCTTCACTCATCCTCTCCAAATGTCCAAACCCTTTCAGATTATCAGTCTGCTTAACACAACCCTTCTCTTTCACAGTTATTCCTTACGCAGTCAAACCGTTCCACACTTTCAATCGTCCTCAGGCATTTCGTTTCCAACAAATCCATCCTTTTCCTGTCTTTAGTGTTCTAAGTTCTAGGAATCACATTCATACAACACTGTTGGGATTCCAATATCTTCCAACGTTTTCATCCTCACCATTGTAGTGAACTTCTTTCCATTCCTTCGCAGCTTGGTGTATCCAGGACCTATAACCCACATCTCGTCCATATCCGCTACACTCCACTTCCTCCATTTAAACTTACATTTACACCATCCTCTCTCCTCTACCTCACTGTATCTCATTATTTTACCTTTATTCACATTTACTCTCATCTTTCTTCTTTCTCACATTCCCTCAAACCCTGTCACAGGCTTATGTTGTGTTGTGAGTCTTGTCACCAGAGCCACATCATCTGCAAACGCCTCAGTCCCTCATACCTCAACATACAGCAGACTCAACCCTCACTCCAGGACCCTCACATGTACCTCATTCACTGCCCCGTCCATGGCTGCGTCAGACAGGCACTAGATCTCACTGTGGTATCAGTGAGATACTGGGTCAGACAGGCGTGGGTCCTGAGGCACTTGTTGACAGCTGTAGAGGGCATGACCTGATCCAGCAGATTAGTGGGACGAGGAGTGGAGCAGTTCGGTGTATGGTGACCTGATCCGGCAGATAAGAGGGAGGTGGAGTGAGGGAGGTGGAGTGGAGCAGTTCAGTGTATGGTGACCTGGTCTGGCAGATGAGAGGGAGGTGGAGTGGAGCAGTTCGGTGTATGGTGACCTGGTCCAGCAGATGAGAGGGAGGTGGAGTGGAGCAGTTCAGTGTATGGTGACCTGGTCCGGAAGATAAGAGGGAGGTGGAGTGATGGAGGTGGAGTGGAACAGTTCAGTGCATGGTGACCTGATCCAGCAGATGAGAGGGACGAGGAGTGGAGCAGTTCGGTGTATGGTGACCTGATCCAGCAGGTGAGAGGGAGGAGGAGTGGAGCAGTTCAGTATATAGTGACCTGATCCAGCAGATGAGAGGGAGGTGGAGTGGAGCAGTTCGGTGTATGGGTCGATGGTCGGTGAAGGTGGAGCAACGAGTGGTCAGGGTCGGTCAGCCACCAGCCTCAATTGACACGGGGAGGTGAGGCCGTCGCCTGGGGTGCGCTGGCCCAGATGACCTGCTCTCGAGTGCGTGTGGTTACGTTCCTTTAAGGCAGTTAAAGTATGTGGAGTGTGTTGAGGTGAAGGTGTTGTCCGATGCCGGTGCGTGAGTGATGGGTGAGCTGGTGGATGAGTTCGGCCGAGTGAGTCAGTCCTAATGACTCACCTGATCCATCTACCTCGAGGGTAACGGCCAAGGTTAACCATGTAGCCCCAGCGAGAGAGAGAGAGGACCAACTCCTCCTCCTGCTGCCACGCTCTGTGGCACATACTTTCTTGAAGCATTAGAATGTACTGATGTATGTATACACACACACACACACACACACACACACACACACACACACACACACACACACACACACACACATACATATATGTATATATATATATATATATATATATATATATATATATATATATATATATATATATATATATATATATATATATATATATATATATATATATATATATATATATATATATATATATATATATGTATATATATATATAAGTTTGTTGAGTATTCCTGGTAAATTATATGGGAGGGTATTGATTGAGAGGGTGAAGGCATGTACAGAGCATCAGATTGGGGAAGAGCAGTGTGGTTTCAGAAGTGGTAGAGGATGTGTGGATCAGGTGTTTGCTTTGAAGAATGTATGTGAGAAATACTTAGAAAAGCAAATGGATTTGTATGTAGCATTTATGGATCTGGAGAAGGCATATGATAGAGTTGATAGAGATGCTCTGTGGAAGGTATTAAGAATATATGGTGTGGGAGGCAAGTTGTTAGAAGCAGTGAAAAGTTTTTATCGAGGATGTAAGGCATGTGTACGTGTAGGAAGAGAGGAAAGTGATTGGTTCTCAGTGAATGTAGGTTTGCGGCAGGGGTGTGTGATGTCTCCATGGTTGTTTAATTTGTTTATGGATGGGGTTGTTAGGGAGGTAAATGCAAGAGTTTTGGAAAGAGGTGCAAGTATGAAGTCTGTTGGGGATGAGAGAGCTTGGGAAGTGAGTCAGTTGTTGTTCGCTGATGATACAGCGCTGGTGGCGGATTCATGTGAGAAACTGCAGAAGCTGGTGACTGAGTTTGGTAAAGTGTGTGGAAGAAGAAAGTTAAGAGTAAATGTGAATAAGAGCAAGGTTATTAGGTACAGTAAGGTTGAGGGTCAAGTCAATTGGGAGGTGAGTTTGAATGGTGAAAAACTGGAGGAAGTGAAGTGTTTTAGATATCTGGGAGTGGATCTGGCAGCGGATGCAACCATGGAAGCGGAAGTGGATCATAGGGTGGGGGAGGGGGCGAAAATTCTGGGAGCCTTGAAGAATGTGTGGAAGTCGAGAACATTATCTCGGAAAGCAAAAATGGGTATGTTTGAAGGAATAGTGGTTCCAACAATGTTGTATGGTTGCAAGGCGTGGGCTATGGATAGAGTTGTGCGCAGGAGGATGGATGTGCTGGAAATGAGATGTTTGAGGACAATGTGTGGTGTGAGGTGGTTTGATCGAGTGAGTAACGTAAGGGTAAGAGAGATGTGTGGAAATAAAAAGAGCGTGGTTGAGAGAGCAGAAGAGGGTGTTTTGAAATGGTTCGGGCACATGGAGAGAATGAGTGAGGAAAGATTGACCAAGAGAATATATGTGTCGGAGGTGGAGGGAACGAGAAGAGGGAGACCAAATTGGAGGTGGAAAGATGGAGTTATATATATATATATATATATATATATATATATATATATATATATATATATATATATATATATATATATATATATATATATATATATATATATATATATAATTCATGTATTTCACCTGACCATATGATCATTACACGAAATTGCGCTTGGGAACTTATCATGTTTCATTTTCCTCGTGGTTATCAGCAAACACTAGATCACGCACACAAACCCCAGCTTAAGACAGGTACCCACCGATCGACCAACCTCGAGGTGTAGGATGAACACCTGGGATGAGTATAGGCCGAACGCCTCGCCCGGGAATCGAACCCGGGAGAGCCCGTTCGGTGAACCACGGTATAGAAAACAGCATTTCTTTTAATCTTTTATACCACATGTGATTGTTGACTACAAACCTGTCCAATGACCCGGAAAGCATACCACAACACAATCACCTGAGGAGTTACGACATGCGACCACACAAGGCCAACAGGATTAATCAAGACCGAAATTACATTTTCGTTGAACACTATCAAGAAAAAGTCTCACAGAAGAAAATCGTTGTCCTGGCCTCGGAGTGAACTGCCTCGCTCCCGCCAGCTTCCTCTGCGGAAGTGTTTCTGTTTTTGTAAGAGTGATAAAGGTCAGTAAACACTAATTCCTGTCATATTGTTAGGCTCGGATGAAAGTGGATTAATGAGGCAGGAGTTGTGCAAGGAAGATGAGAAGTTCATGAAGAGAAAAACAAGAAGAGTGAGGAGGACGAGATGAGGGAGAGGTGTAAAAAAAACGACAATGAGGAGGATTCGATAGAAAGAAAAACGAGAAGAAGAAAACAGCAACGGAGGAAAAGAAATATGGTAAGTGGTGTCCCTCAGGGTCTATTCTTGTCTCCTACGTTTTCTCTCCCTTGATCAACTATTTCCTTCTTCAACAGATTACACTCATTTCCTCCATTGTTTGTCGCTTGATCTGTCGTCTCGTTCCTTCTTAACTTCCTCGGAGAGAGAAAGTGACATTCGAGTATGATTTCTCTGTGTGACAGATGCAACCTCGTTAAGGGCTTTGCATCTATAAATCCTAATCTCTCTCCCTTTTTCCTCTAAGGCTTTTTGCTGCTCCTTTGCCCCACTTTTGATGGTACCAAATTTCCTTTGCCCCACTTTTGAGGTACCAAATTTCCTTTGCCCCACTTTTGACGTTTCTTAACTAAATACGCAGACCTTTTCCTCGGGTTGTGTTGCTAGTGTGAGTACGGCCTCAAGTGTGAGTGTAAGTGTGTAGGAGTGTGTGTGTGTGTGGAGAGAGAGAGAGAGAGAGAGAGAGAGAGAGAGAGAGAGAGAGAGAGAGAGAGAGAGAGAGAGAGAGAGAGAGAGAGAGAGAGAGAGAGAGAGAGAGAGAGAGAGAGAGAGAGAGAGAGGAGTGCCTGCCTCTGCCAGAGAAGAAGTGTATCTCCAGCCGGGCTATCTAAATCCTATCTTTTGATGGTACCAAATTTCCACCACTCAGTGCAATAAACATATCCGTTATCACAGTAACATATGCCATGTCTTGCAAACCTCACATTACACAAGTAACTGGACTTGAGTACCTAACCCGAAGTCCTGTTCACATGCCTTAAATTCTTCGCTTCTGAGCAGTTGATGCGATCATACCAAGCGGTAATTCGTCCTCGTATAGAGTGATGTTCATAGACCCGGAAGGTTCGAACTTTGCTTCCTCACAGAGTCGAGTCCAAAGCAATCCGACTCACCATCTCGACCAGAGTGACTTCAAAATGCAACCCACTTAACCTACGCCGAGGATCGGTATCATGTGGATTCTTGCCATTTGTTGGAGTATTCCATACCCGTCGTGTGACTGAGCCACATGAATATCATATGACCATTGGTAACCCAAAGTTGATCTGTTTTGTCTGTTTCTTTCCTTACACCGCTAAGCTTTAGAACTCTTTACCTTCTCAAATCTTTCCTACCACCTGACCTTTTCCATAAACCACAAAGCTTTGGAACCCTTTACCCTCTCATAGATGCCTGTTTGCTACATCATGATCCTTCTTCAAAAACAGGTTTTTCATGTACTTTCAAAACTATAAGATTATTTCCCCCTTCTTTCATTACTTTTGTATATCTTCATTCCTTTTCAGAGTCAGGACTGATCTGGATGAGGAGTTTAGTTCGTGAGTGGAGCCCCTGAGGTGAAGAAAAAAAAAATATATATATATGATTATAAACAAATCGAGTAAGAAGCTTTCTGATACATATATAACCCCGCCAGACACAACCCGACTTGGTGGTTGTATATAACAATAACCAGTCTGTATGAACACACTAACTCATCAGCCTAAAAAAAAAAGGTAATAATAATTCGCTACGAAACTTCAGAAAATAAATATCACGGAAATTAAAACTTGTGAGGAAACCTTGTTAAGGAAACTTCTGTGACACTTGTCATAACTACCTGCCAGGTTATAAAACCTACCAGGAAAAAAATGACGGGAATAAAACTTAGCTAAGCATACCTACTGGTAAAACCTATCAGGAAAACTTGCCAAGGATATCTAAGAGGAATACCTACCAGGAGAGAAAACCTACCAGGACAACCTACCAATAAAACATGCTAGGAAAACCTACCAGGAAAATCTTACCAAAAAAAACCTACCAGGAAAACCTACCAGGAAATTCTACCAAGAAAACCTACCAGGAAAACCTAACAATAAAATATACTAGGAAAACCTACCAGGAATACCTACCAGGAGAGAAAACCTACCAGGACAACCTACCAATAAAACATACTAGGCAAACCTACCAAGAAATCTACCAGGATAATCTACCAATAAAACATGCTAGGAAAACCTACCAGGAAAACCTACCAGGAAAGCTTGGAAAATCAGTAATGAAATATATATTAAAAGTAGGAAAATAGTACAGAAATATCCAAAATTATAGCAAAAATATTGACAATCAACGACATTTGAATGCTACGAGTAAAGCAAAACAAAAACATTCTCTTTTAGAAGTATGTTAAATATATAAACAAAGTTGAGAGACGGAGCGACACGAGTGTACAACTCTCTCCCTGTAATGCACATAATGACCACAAAGAATAGTCACACAGCATGAAATAATGACCACAAACAATAGTCACACAGCATGAAATAATGACCACAAACAATAGTCACACAGCATGAAATAATGACCACAAACAATAGTCACACAGCATGAAATAATGACCACAAACAATAGTCACACAGCATGAAATAATGACCACAAACAATAGTCACACAGCATGAAATAATGACCACAAACAATAGTCACACAGCATGAAATAATGACCACAAACAATAGTCACACAGCATCAAATAATGACCACAAACAATAGTCACACAGCATGAAATAATGACCACAAACAATAGTCACACAGCATGAAATAATGACCACAAACAATAGTCACACAACAGCGGGTCAGCAGCTGGACTCTCAGGGACCAGTGGGTCAGCAGCTGGACTCTCGAGAACCAGTGGGTCAGCAGCTGGACTCTCGAAGACCAGTGGGTCAGCAGCTGGACTCTCGAAGACCAGAGGGTCAGCAGCTGGACTCTCGGGGACGAGCTTCACAAAAAAAAGAAATAATTGAAGGTTGAACGAGAAAAAAGAAATTTGTTGATATCCTCAAAAGATATTCAGATCCGTGGAAAAAAACAAAAGTGTTCGAGATGCAACAAACGAAAGAATATTAAGAAAATACCCAAGTCTAGCCAGCAATTCGTCTCGGGAATTAACCGCATAGAAAACGCAACAACCATCTGGCTCAGGTGTTGACCAAGTGTTGAAATATATATATATATAAGATAGAAGTCCTTACCACCCGCCTACGTCTGGCGTCTTAATTCATGTGTGAGTCGTTTAAGCGGGCGATATTGTAGTTAAATGCTATACTTCCTTGACTGATTTAACCATTCTTGCTTTACTGAGAGGATATTTAAAGAGATATATGTATTTCTCGAACATTTACTAAGGTGACTCTTTAGTCATTACTCCCAAACCGCCTTAAAAAAGGGGGAGTTATGTGGTGAGAAGTGGGGCGTGTCGAGCTCGTCCCGATGTGATGGATAGCCATCAGGTTGAAGGTCACCTGCGAAGTGGTCGTTTTGTGTTTTATCTGACGGTGTATCAGCGGGGCTCACGTTGCATTCATTACAGTGTCGGTGGGTAAGATTCATCCACTGCTGACCTGGTCAGTCGCTCGTTAAACTGTCAGAGAAGAAAAGGTCAGGAGTCTGTAATGGTTCACGGGCCTCCACGTCTGAATGATAAGCATCGCCATTATATGAATAAACAAATGAATAAAGGTATGCATATATATATATATATATATATATATATATATATATATATATATATATATATATATATATATATATATATATATTCTTTCTTTTTTCTTTCATACTGTTCGCCATTTCCCGCGTTAGCGAAGTAGCGTTAAGAAGAGAGGGCTGGGCCTTTGAGGGAATATCCTCACCTGGCCCCCTCCTCTGTTCCTTCTTTTGGAAAATTAAAAAAAGAAAAAGAGAGGGGAGGATTCCAGCCCCCCGCTCCCTCCCCTTTTAGTCGCCTTCTACGACACGGAGGGAATACGTGGGAAGTATTCTTTCTCCCCTATCCCCAGGGATAATATATATATATATATATATATATATATATATATATATATATATATATATATATATATATATATATATATATATATATATATATATATATATATATATATATATATATATATATATATGTGTGTGTGTGTGTGTGTGTGTGTGTGTGTGTGTGTATGCACACAAGGACCTTGTATCATATATCTCCAGACTCCATGATTACTTAGAATCCCCAGCAATCAACTTGCTCCTGGCTACGATCTCAGGAAGTGCGAGAGGCCGGAAGGAGGTCGTTTGAAGTATACCACCTCGCACGTCCAGTCCCAGGCAAGCAAGCAAGCAAGCAAGCAGAAGGTGGCGACTTCCTGACACCATCTGCACCCACAGGAGGCAGGGAGCCGGAAGAGGACTTCCCTGACACCATCTGCACCCACAGGAGGCAAGGAGCCGGAAGAGGACTTCCCTGACACCATCTGCACCCACAGGAGGCAGGGAGCCGGAAGAGGACTTCTCTGACACCATCTGCACCCACAAGACGTACCTCGAAAGGCCTTAGAAAACCAAGATATCGATACACTTCTGAGAACAGAGGTTCGAGGTGTGTCTAGGTAAAGGTTCTTAGCATGAGATCAGTCATGTGCTGGGATGCTAGGCCTGAGGTGAGACGTGAGCCGGGGGTGCCTGACCTGAAGTGAGACGTGTACTCGGGTGTTTAACCTAAGGAGGGACGTGTGCTGGCTTGCCTAGCTTGAGGTGAGGAAAGCAAACAGGTGAAGAATGGCCTTATCCGCTCACATCCACCCTCTAGCAATCTGTAGTGCACGAAAAACAGAGCTCCCCACCCCTCATCCAATGACCAGGATTATCAGACCTTTCCGTGGTTTACCCCAACCACTCCACATGCCCTCATTCAGTACATTAAGAGCGCGTCGCCCTCTATATACCGCAACGCTCCAATTTACTTTATCCCGTTTATGCTTTACATCCTCCTACGTTCAGGGCCCTGACCCCTGAAAACCCCTTTTCACCTAAACCTTTCTTCCTAAAGTCGATCTCCTGTTTCTCTTTATCCTCTCCATTTCTGACACATTTATCCACTCTGTCAACCTCTTCTCACTCATCCTCTCCACATGTCCAGACCATTTCACCAAAATATTTACCTCTCTCAGTCATACTCCTCTTACTATCATACCTCTCTCTTACTCTATC